>NC_056744.1:311865633-311925611 GCF_019279795.1 Protopterus annectens
AACCCAAACACAATCACTACCGCACACTTACCTGACCCGCCTCTAACCCTAACTCACTTAACCCACTCCTAACCCAAACACAATCACTACCACACACTTACCTAACCCGCGCACTGACCCTAACTCACTTAACCCACCCCTATCCCCACAGACCGTCAATATCCACACTTACCTTACTCGCACCCTAACGTCCGTCACTACCGCATACTTACACAGCCTTTTCCCATGTCGGCATCCTCGGCATCGTTGTTTTCATCCGTCGTGTCGGTCTTCTGAATTGTCGATCTTCTGGGGCTTGCGATTCGCTTGTCGGTCTTCTGGCGTGTCGACTAACTCAGGTAGACCCGTATATATATATATATATATATATATATATATATATATATATATATATATATAAAAGAGGCACAACTAAAGACAATAATATAATACAGTTAAACACACACACACACACACACACACACACACACACACACACACAAAATATCTAACTTTCAATGGGCGACCCTTCATAATAGGTTTAAGTGGAACTTTTTCATTAATTCCTCTGCCATAATCTGCCCTTAGCCTAATCATCCATTTTGCCTTCCTTGTCACCCTCATGCAGGCTTGGGTGAACCATATCTATCACCATGAACCTGAATACACGGTTAGCCCCTTCAGCCATTAGAAAGGGCATTATTAGTTGAACAAACATGAATACTATAGACATGCTCCCTCATCCTGTCTTTAACCTGCCTATCCATCTTGCCTACATAGAACATTCCACAGACCACACAGTGGCTCAAGTAAACAACATGTGATGTCAAACAATCCGCACGGATCTTAAAATATACTGCATGCCTGTATCAGGATGCATAAAAGCACCACTATTATCAATATATTTGCAGCAATTGCACTTTCCACAGGGATTGGTCACACCTCCCGAACAGACCACCATATCAGTGTCTGATTTAGGGTAACAAAGTAACCTCTTAAGGGACTTTCTGTTCTTATAGCAGAAACTAGGTGTGGTTCCCACCAGACTACTTATATTACAATCAGACATTAAGATACCCCAGTGTTTCTTAATAATATGTGATACCTTCCCAGTATGCAAAGTATAAGATAGAGTCACTGGAGTAGGTCTACCAGAGACAGGTACAGGCCTAATTACTTAATTATCTACTGGTATATGGGAAAAGTAAGGTCTCCCCACTGTATTTCTTAAGCCAGGAATCATTTCCAATTCCCTATCAATTTCCCTTAGGCCATATCCTCTTATACATAGTCTTTCTCTAAAATCATATATCTCTGTCTCAAAACCTATATCTGAGGCATTGAATCTAGAGGCTCTAAATCCCTGGCCCCTAACTATGTTCTTAAAAACATGTTTGGGATGCATGTTATGTCTATGTAGGAGGGTATTTTTATAGCAAGTCTTCCTATAGATGTTAGTGTCAAGTGTGCTATCAGTGAGTCTACTCACAGTAATATCCAAAAAATTCACCTCATTCTTAGACCACGGTGAATCTCAGAAAGGGAGTCACACTATTAATCTGCTCAAAACAACTCTTCAATTCAAACTCATCACCTGCCCATAGGAAAAAAAACAAATCATCATTGAACTGTCTGTAAAAGAGGACATGAGATCTAAAACTAGGCGCACATAGCTTATAGTCTTCCTCTCATATAGCCATCACCATATTGGCGTGGCTATTGGCACTAGATGTGTCCATAGCCACACCATGCTTCTGTAAATAAAAAATCCCATCAAATATAAAAACATTATTATCAAGAATAATCTCCATACATAAACATAGTAGATCAATAAATGAACTACCATAACTGCTATAATTGAGCAAGTAACGCTTCATACAATCCAAACCAAAATCGTTCAGAATCACTGTGAACAAAGACTGAACATCCATGGTGACCAAACAATAATTGACAGACAGTGTCAATCACCCCAAAACTGTAAGTTAGAACAGAAAGAGCAAACTGGTTTATAGCTTGGTCTTTGTTCCTAGATGTCAGGGCTGTTTTCAGTATTAATTTTAGTCTTCTAAAGTATTCCTTACTAAGTTTTATTCACAGTTATTCATGTTTTATTGTTGATCCTTTATCATTTCCCCAAAATGTATACAATCTGTCCTGGTAAAGTTCCTTTATATCACATTTCTGGCCAAGACTGATGTTTTATTGATGCAGCTTTCCTGCTTTTTCACATTTGTCAAGACCAAAAGACATTATTATATCATCTGAAAAAGTTTTAACCACTTGCAGTTCTGCTTTCAGTTCCTCATTTGTTGAAATATACAGTCTTAAATTATCCACAAAAAGATGAGAAGTCTTTATACTTTGTTGTTTTCTGGGATCCAATTTATAACCATGACCCCAGTCAAGTTAAGTAGACAGCTTAATGGGTTAAAGGCAAGATAAAAAGAGCAGCGGTGACAGAGTCACCATGGATATCCAATTTGAAATGTTATCCCTGGAATAATAGTTTGTCCTTTATCGTAGCTTAACTGCAAAGTGGTTTGCCACTGTATTATGGCCACTGTGATGTAATTGATCATTGTAGGGTGTATCTTATACATTTTTAAGCACTCTTTTATTCATAAGTGCTGGGTACTGTCAAATGTTTTTTTGTAGTCTATCCATGCCATACATTCTTCCACTTTTTACAATTCTCCATTATGACTTTATTTAACAACAAATGATCCTTTGTTCCAAATGACTTTCTTTTATTACCCTTTTGTTTTATTGCCATGATTGAGTTTTCTTATAAGGGAAAACAAACTCAGTCAGCATCAGGTCAAGTGTATAGGTTATATGTCGTTGAAAGGCAAGTTATAAAGAAGTTATGTACTCACCATAACGTTCCATCTGAGTAGGTAACTTCATTTGTCAGCAACCTGTGGGTATCGGATCCAACTCGGATCTGAGCTGGCAGCTTTCCAAGATAGAGATCCGAGCTCCAAGCTCCTCCCCTTACCCATAATACCCTGCTACCTCCTTCCAATCCTCAGATCGCATTTGCCCATCTACATAATCTCACAGTGACAAAACAACAACCTGAAGAATCCTAACCTAAGGATTAAACAAATGACCTGAGAAACCATCCTAGGATTCAGGAAATCAAAGAACCAGGTTAGGGGGAAGGAGGGAGGGTCGGTTGCTGACAAATGAAGTTACCTACTCAGATGGAACATTATGGTAAGTACATAACTTCTTTATCTGAAGTAGGTAACTTCATTTGATCATCAACCTGTGGGACAGAGTCCCCAGCTACCAAAAAACTTGGGAGGTCCTCAGGGAAGGATATTCCAAAGCACTGCAGAGCCAAAGGCTGCCCTACCTCTAGACACTAAACCCAATTTATAGTGAGAGATAAAGGTATGAGAGGACACCCAAGTAGCCACAGAGCAAATGTCATCCAAGGGAACTCTCGACCAGAATGCAGCAGATGTAGCCATAGAGCAGGTAGAATGAGCAATAACCCCTGTAGGCTCCAGCAGGCCAGATAGCTTGTATGTGAGCAGAATGCAATTCGAGATCCATCTGGCCAGAGTTACCTTCGACACAGGCTTACCGAAGAAGGGTTTTGCAAGGGATACAAAGAGCTGATCAGAATGCAGATGTTCTGTGTAAATAAAAAAGTAACTGTCTATGAACATCTAACAAATCTGTGCCAGATCCAAGGGTGTTAACCACGGAGCCGAGATCGGTTCACCCTCAGCTTTCGACGTGGTGGAGAGGGTCTTCTTGAGAGGTTCGAGACCCCCTGCTCTTTCTTTGGATTCTACCCACACTCCCTTGCAGCTGGGCTTGTCTTCCATCATCCAGTCCCAGGGACAGCCTGCGTTGACACCCCAGCCCATTCCACTGGTGGAACATGACCCTGTTGGTGAGCCCTCCTCGGACAGTCCCACTGAGGAGGCCCCTCACAAACGTAAGTGTAAGAGGAGGCACTTGGACTCCCCTGAGTCCCTCATGGAAGACACCGACATGTTTGGGATGCATGCTATGTCTATGTAGGAGGAAGGGGAAAGTTCCCCCAGGCCACCCAAAGGACATCTCCTTTGGAGACATTGTGGAAATGCTTCTCCTAAAGGGTGGTGGTCAGCCCAAAAACCTTTCTCAGACAAGTCGGTGTTCCTGGAGGTGTTCGATACAGGCCCTTCTACCTCTTGGGTGTCCCCTCTGGCTGACCCCCTGGTTGACCTCATCACTACCAGGGCATGGAAGGAACCAGATACTGTAGCCAATCCCCAGGAGGCCAGATAGGATTCTTAGTCCCCCTGTGGATAGGACAGCTTGGAGCAAGGGTTCCCCGATAGATGCCATGATGGTGGCGGCAGCCACCAAGAAGGAACTTGCCCAGGATAGTTCCTCGTTCCATCCCCCTGATAAGGAGTCTAGGATGATGGATCATATTGGGAAGCGGATGTTTGCTTTAGCTACCTTTTTGATAAGGGTGCTGAATTATTTGGCCCATGTAATTAGACTTCAGCGGGATCTGGTGAAAGAATATGCTGAGTCTCCCCCTGAGTCCATGTCAGCCGAGGATAAACAGACATTCTCGGCTCGCATGGCCACTTTGAAATCTGTTTCAAACATGTCTATGCGGCTACTTTCCCATGCCATGGAGGGAGCCACTAGAGCCAGTGGGTCTGGCATCGCCTTAAGGCATCACGCCTGGCCCTGGCTTTGTGATTTTGCAGAACCTTTCAAGGCATCCTTCATGAAAGCACCCTTTGATGGTTCTACCCTATTTGGGAAGACCGTCCGCGATACATTGGTTCAGAGCAAGAAAGACGGGAAGATGCTGTCTGCCGTCTGAGTCCGCTTCTCGACTCCTCAAAGGTCCTTTTCCAGGAACCAGAGAGGACAGAAGATGTGGTTCCGGAAGTCTCAGCAGTCTTGTCACGCTCTGGACCTTTCATCCTTCAGAGGCAGAGGGGGACAAGGTGGATGCTGGCCCAGAGGCAGAGGGGGGGGACAAAAAATTTTGGGTCGCAGGAACCTTTTTCTGACTGACCCACGCAGCAGCCTTGAGAGGTTGCCCAACTGCACCTCTCTGGAAGCAGTCAGGGGGGTGTTTTTTGAAGAACTTGGCCCAATGGGAGTCCATCACAATAGACCGCTGGGTGCTTCAAATAATATCCAGAGGTTACTCAATTCCATTCATAAACCTGCCTCCTCAGTCGAGGTGCCTCCCCACTGTTCCACCCAAAAAGAGGGAGGCTGCAGCTTTAGAAGTAAAAAAGCTGCTAGAAAAAAGAGCCATCCAGCACGTTCCCTCCAGGCCAATCCAGATTAGGCAATTACTCCAGGTTCTTTTTGGTGCTAAAAAAGACGGGGGGCTCAAGGCTGATTCTCGACCTTCCAGCAATGAACCTCTTCATTGCCAAGGGGAATTTCCAGATGGTCACGCTTCAATCCATTCTACCCCTGCTGCAGGAGAAGGACTGGATGTGCTCTGTAGACCTCAAGGATGCGTACTATCACATTCTCATGGACAGGTGATCCAGGAGGTTCCTCCAAATTTGGCTAGGGGCCAGTCATTACCAGTTCAGGGTCCTACCCTTCAGTCTCATCACAATCCCCAGGGTGTTCACCAAGGTCATGGCAGTTGTAGCAGCCCACATGAAACTTCAGGGAATACAGGTTTTCCCTTACCTAGACGACTGTCTCCTTACTGCCCCCAGCAGGCATCTACTCTGCCTAGCCAGGGATTGCTTCCTACTTCTAGCATCCCGATTGGGGATCACCATAAACCTGAAGAAGTCATCCCTTCAACCAGTTCATGTCTTGGAGTTCATAGGGACCAAAATAAACATACTTCAGACCAAGGCCTTCTTGACATCAGACAGACTTCACAGTTTGACCTTACACGTTTTAGGCCTTCATCAGTCACCCGCTCTATCAGCGGAGTTAGTCCTGAGGGCTTTAGTGTCCATGGCAGCAGCAATCAATCTCATGCCCTTAGCTCGCTTACACGAGGATTCTCCAGTGGACTTTGCAGGTTCAGTGGTCCATCCTTCACCCGTTGGACTTACCAATTCCTCTCAGCAGGGTTTGCAGAAATTCCCTCATCTTGTGGCTCCAATCTCGAGAGCTTTGGGAAGGTCGACCATTTGTTATGCCACAGCCCCAAGCCATGGTGACCACGGATGCTTTTCACCTCGGGTGGGGGGGGGATTACGCAGGCAGAACTGTCCAAGGTATGTGGACTCAGACAGAGACCATCCTGCATATCAATGTTCTGGAGATGAGGGCGGTGCTTCTAGCGTTGCAAGCCCTTCATGCCTTTTTCCCTCCAGGGACTATTGCGATTCAGTCAGACAACATGTCAGTGGTCTGGTACATCAACAAACAGGGGGGGACCAGGTCTTACCCTCTTTGCCGAGAGGCCATGAGAGTTTGGGACTGGGTGATATCCACCAACCGTTTTCTGTTAGCAATGCACATTCTGGGTCGGCCCAGCATCCTAGCGGACAAACTGAATCGAACTATCCTCTCACCTTATGAGTGGTCCCTGAATCCCTTAGTGAAACAGATTTTCCACAAGTGGGTCAGCCTTGCTGTGATCTCTTTGCGTCACCTTCCAACGCGAAGTGCAGTGAGTTTTTCACTCTAATTCCCCCTCAGGGGGAAAGCCCCAGAGACGCTCTAGTTCATGCTTGGCCACCCGGTCTCCTTTATGCTTATCCTCCTCTTCCATTGATAACAAATTTCTTACAGAAAGCTCGTCAGTTGGGGAACAAGATTATCCTCATAGCTCCATTCTGGCCTCGTCGAGCCTGGTTCTCATGCCTATGGTCTCATC
Source organism: Protopterus annectens (assembly GCF_019279795.1). NCBI lineage: Eukaryota > Metazoa > Chordata > Ceratodontiformes > Protopteridae > Protopterus > Protopterus annectens. The sequence goes on from NC_056744.1 coordinate 311,872,448, forward strand.
TTATAGCTCCTCTCTGGATCTTGGATCCCATCCCGGATCTGATATCTCATCCTTCGGGATTGATACCCCCGAATCTTGTCGATCTCAAACTCTCAGCTTGGTTGATCCAGTTCCATTAGTTGCTAGGACTCCCGGTATCTCGTCTGCAGTCAGATCTATCCTGGTAGTGGTGCATAAGCCTTCTACCAGGAAGGTTTACAATAGTAAATGGAAGCATTTTTCCATTTGGGCGTCTCATAGGAAATTGGACCCTTTCACTGCTCCCATCCCAGCAGTGCTCGATTTCCTATCTCATATTTTTCAGCAAGGAGCCAGTTCTTCTCCTGTGAAGGTTCAAATGGCAGCCATCTCCCATTTCCATATTGGGGACAGTCTCAATCCCCTCGCATCCACCAAGATTTGCAAGACCTTTCTGAAAGGTACATTATTCTTGAGACGTCCTACTGGGAACCTCGTTCCTCCATGGGATCTAACTTTGGTCCTTCAGGCTCTGACCGGACCTCCTTTTGAACCTGCAGCTTCTGTCGATTTGAAATTCTTGTTCTGGAAAACTGTCTTTTTGGTAGCGATTACCTCTGCTAGAAGGGTGTCGGAACTTCAGGCCCTCTGTATTAAAGCCCTGTATCTTGTTTTCCATAAGAACAGGGTCTCTCTCAGGACTAACCTGTCCTTTCTACCTAAAGTGGCCTCTGAGGTGAACATCAATCAGTCCATTAATCTTCCAGCTTTTTTCCCTAATTACCAAAACAAAGGGGAATACAAACTTCATTTGTTAGATGTTCATAGACAGTTACGTTTTTATTTATACAGAACAGCTGCATTCTACAAGTCTGATCAGCTCTTTGTCTCCTTTGCAAAACCCTTCTTCAGTAAGCCTGTGTCGAAGGTAACTCTGGCCAGATGGATCTCGAATTGCATTCTGCTCACATACAAGCTATCTGGCCTGCCGGAGCCTACAGGGGTTCATGCTCATTCTACCCGCTTTATGGCTACATCTGCTGCATTCTGGTCGAGAGTTCCCTTGGATGACATTTGCTCTGTGGATACTTGGGTGTCCTCTCATACCTTTATCTCTCACTATAAATTGGATTTAGTGTCTAGAGGTAGGGCAGCCTTTGGCTCTGCAGTGCTCCGGAATATCCTCCCCGGAGGACCTCCCAAGTTTTTTGGTAGCTGGGGACTCTGTCCCACAGGTTGATGATCAAATGAAGTTACCTACTTCAGATAAAGAAGTTATGTACTTACCATAATGTTCCATCTGAGTAGGTAACTTCATTTGTCAGCAACCGACCCTCCCTCCTTCCCCCTAACCTGGTTCTTTGATTTCCTGAATCATAAGATGGTTTCTCAGGTCATTTGTTTAATCCTTAGGTTAGGATTCTTCAGGTTGTTGTTTTGTCGTTGTGAGGTTATGTAGATGGGCAAACGCGATCTGAGGATTGGAAGGAGGTAGCGGGGTATTATGGGTAAGGGGAGGAGCTTGGAGCTCGGATCTCTAGCTTGGAAAGCTGCCTGCTTGGATCTGGGTTGGATCTGATACCCACAGGGTGCTGACAAATGAAGTTACCTACTCAGATGGAACGTTATGGTGAGTACATAACTTCTTTTTCTTTCCCATGTCCATATTTCTTTTTTATACCTTCCAAATATCTCTAAATTTTGTTCTTTATATTTTTGCACTTCCTCAGTTGATTCTTTTATCAAACATCCCAAGGTTTCTTTGTCTATATAATGTTTTTTATAAATCTGTTGTATTAATGAACAAAGATTTTTATTTGAAGCTTCTGACAGTTTTTCTTGTGCAAATATTTTCCTTTCCTGTTATTTCTGCTTTAATCTTTCTGTATATCTTCTGCCTGGAAATTCTGGGCTTCTTGCATAATAGTAACAATACATAATTTATTTCTTATTCTCAGTAGTTCACTCTGTCATCTTTATGTCTCTTTTTTGGTCTATCAATTTTTGTAGACTACTTCTTCCTTCTACAACAGAGGGGCCATCCTCCCCCTGGACGTGGCCTAGCCCCATTGTAGGAATGTTTCCATGTCTTGAGGATTCCACACTGTCATTTTTTCCATTTCTGGCACCAGTGTGCCTACCAGGACTGGGCACTTTTTTTATCCCGAACCTTGTGTACCAAGCTATCTTTTTTATTTTCAACTTACTTCTGCCCATGATATATGCTATAAAAAATATAGTCAATATCTCAGTGTCATCTCGGTGAGATTTTGTGAAAAACAGAGACCACCTCATGAAGGTACTCACTACTACTCTCCTTTACTTGCTGATTTATCATCTTTCCATTTGGACCCCCCCCCCCACTTCTGCATACTCACTGTAAGTGGTAACACATGGAACAGAAGAAGCTCAACATACTGTGAAGAATTAAGATCAGGTTTATTCCATCTTCAGTTTTATTTTTTTCTTGACATGGATGTCAAGATTCAACTCTTGAGATTCATTTCAGCTTAGGCGAATTGTGAATTCCTTGACAGCTCATGCCTCAGACACAAAATAAGTTGGTTATGATTGTAGATGTAATCAGAAAACTGTGTTATTACTAGAAAAGAAGACGTAGCACATGGGACTCAGTTTCAAATGGTAATATTAAGCTGCAGAAAAGTTGTACATCCTATTGTAGACATTCATTCTAGAGGGTCACAGTGAATAAAGATCTTATGGAGGCTAAAGGCTCATTCACAGTGCTGCTGTTGTTTCCAGAATATTTTGACAAACATTCATGTGTTAGTGTACTGAATGTATCAGTTTTACTTGTGTTACAGTGTACTGAAGGTATCCATTTACCTTACAAACATTCATGTGTTACAGTGCACTGAAGGTATCAGTTTACCTTGAGCTGCAGTGTATCACTTTACCTTAAAACATCCACATGTTACAGTGCACTGAAGGTATCAGTTTGTCTTGTGCTACATTTATTTTATTTATTTATTTATTTATTGCAGTTTGATTACCGGGGAAGTCCACTGGGCATGGAGCCCATTTTCAGTGGAGGCCCGGGGAGAAAAGCTCCAGCAGGAAACAACAGTTAAAATGGTTAATACAATTACATGCAATTACATAAAAAACAATATAAAAGATACATACATATTCAGAGACAGCTTCATTGGAAATAGTTATCAGCAGAGAATAAATCACATCAGTTTCAAATGCTTATGGAGGAAGATACTGGCTAATGCAAAATAAGATTAGGAGATTGATATTTAGTAATCTGAGGTGAGGATTTAGTAGAGGTAAAGTAAGGTAAAGGGGGTTATCCTGGAGAGAGGTGGCAGGATAAAGTGGGAGGGATGGGCTGAAGAGAACAATTGCATTTCCTGTTTTGATAGAGATAAGAATGTAGGTGTTTTTTGAAGTTGTTGAGGTTGGTACAGGATCTTAGAGTTGAGGGCAAGGCATTCCATTTTTTGGCTATAGTAAAGGATAAGAGTAGTTTACCTGCTGTGCGCTTTGGTTTTTGGACGGAGATTAGGTTTTGGTGGGAAGATCTAAGTGGTCTGGGGAGGAATAAGGTTGTAGAATGTTAGAGAGAGCAGGGCAGTTGGAAGGGTGGAACTGTAATTTGTGGGCAATTGTGATTTGGAGAAAGTCAAGGTGGTTGGGGAGTTCGAGCCAGGTTAGGGAGTGGAGGGAGGAGCAGTGATGTGAGGAGGATTTGGCACTGGTGGCAAATCTGGAGAGTTTGTTGTAGCATTGTTCCAGTTTGGAGGTAAGTGAGGAAGATAAGTTTGTGAGGAGGGGAGCGCCATACAGAAGGGAAGGAAGAAGGAAGGAAGAGGCAAGGGTAAGTCTGGTGTGAGGAGAGAGGAAGTGGTTGTTTCTGTACAGTAGGCCAAGTTTTATGTGTGTTTTTTTGATGTTTAGCTGGATATGGTTATGAAATTTTAGTTGGTCATCAATGGTAACGCCGAGAAGCTTGGTAGAGGGTACAATTTCAATGTTGGAGTTGTTAAGGCTGGTAATTTGAAATGAATCCTTTTCCAGAGAGGAAGATTTGGTAGTAGAGAAGAGGATGATCTTGGTTTTGTTTGCATCTAGGGCAAGATGATTTTGGCACATCCAGTTTTCAGTGGTAGAGAAGGCATTCTGTGTTAGGGTTTTGAGTTCAGTTAGATTGGGGGCACAACAGATTAAAGTGGATTGCACTGAAAGTCACAGTTTACCTTACAAACATCCACATGTTAGTGTACTACAGGTATCATTTTACCTTGTGTTGCAGTGTACTGAAGGTATCAGGTTTACCTTACAAACATTCTCGTGTTACAGTGTACTGAAAATACCAGTTTACCTTGTGTTACAGTGTACTAAAGGTATTAGTTTACCTTGTGCTACAGTGCACTGAAGGTATCAGTTTACCTTGTGTTTCAGTGTACTGAATGTATCAGTTTACCTTACAAACATCCACGTGTTACAGTGCACTGAAGGTATCAATTTACCTTGTGTTACAGTGTACTGAATGTATCAGTTTCTTACAAAAATCCACATGCTACAGTGTACTAATGGTATCAGTTTACCTTGTGCTACAGTGTACTGAAGGTATCAGTTTACCTTGTTTTTCAGTGTACTGAATGTATCAGTTTACCTTACAAACATCCACGTGTTGCAGTGTACTGATGGTATCAGTTTACCTTGTACTACAGTGTACTGAAGGTATCCGTTTACCTTACAAACATTTATGCATTACAATGCACTGATGGCTACTGTGTACTGATGGTATCAGTTTACCTTGTGCTACAGTGTAGTGAAGGTATCAGTTTACCTTATGCTACAGTGTACCTTGTGTTACAGTGTACTGAAGGTATCAGTTTACCTTACAAACATCCACGTGTTGCAGTGCACTGAAGGTATCAGTTTACCTTGTGTTACAGTGTACTGAAGGTATCAGTTTATCTTACAAAATCCACATGTTACAGTGTACTGAAGGTATCAGTTTACCTTGTGTTACAGTGTACTGAAGGTATCAGTTTACCTTACAAACATTCATGTGTTACAGTGCACTGAAGGTATCAGTTTACCTTGTGTTACAGTGTACTGAAGGTATCAGTTTACCTTGTGTTACAGTGTACTGAAGGTATCAGTTTACCTTACAAACATCCACATGTTACAGTGTACTGAAGGTATCAGTTTACCTTGTGTTACAGTGTACTGAAGGTATCAGTTTACCTTGTGTTACAGTGTACTGAAGGTATCAGTTTACCTTAAAACATCCACATGTTACAGTGTACTGAAGGTATCAGTTTACCTTGTGTTACAGTGTACTGAAGGTATCAGTTTACCTTACAAACATCCACATGTTACAGTGTACTGAAGGCATCAGTTTACCTTGTGTTACAGTGTACTGAAGGTATCAGTTTACCATACAAACATCCATGTGTTACAGTACACTGAAGGTATCAGTTTACCTTGTGTTACAGTGTACTGAAGGTATCAGTTTACCTTGTGTTACAGTGTACTGAAGGTATCAGTTTACCTTACAAACATCTATGTGTTATAGTGTTAATGAAAAAGGAAAAGCCCTGTTTGCAGTGTACTGAAGGTATCAGCTTACGTTGTTATAGTGTACTGAAGATATCAGTTACCTTGTATTGCATGGGTTCCTGTGGAACTTTATATTGTCTTACAGTGTACTGAAGACATCAGCTTACCTTGTGTTAGTGTACTGAAGGTATCAGTTTACCTTGTGTTACAGTGTACTGAAGGTATCAGTTTACCTTGTGTTACAGTGTACTGAAGGTATCAGTTTACCTTGTGTTACAGTGTACTGAAGGTATCAGTTTACCTTGTGTTACAGTGTACTGAAGGTATCAGTTTACCTTACAAACATCCACGTGTTACAGTGCACTGAAGGTATCAGTTTACCTTGTGTTACAGTGTACTGAAGGTATCAGTTTACCTTACAAACATCCACGTGTTACAGTGTACTGAAGGTATCAGTTTACCTTGTGTTACAGTGTACTGAAGGTATCAGTTTACCTTGTGTTACAGTGTACTGAAGGTATCAGTTTACCTTGTGTTACAGTGTACTGAAGGTATCAGTTTACCTTGTGTTACAGTGTACTGAAGGTATCAGTTTACCTTGTGTTACAGTGTACTGAAGGTATCAGTTTACCTTGTGTTACAGTGTACTGAAGGTATCAGTTTACCTTGTGTTACAGTGTACTGAAGGTATCAGTTTACCTTACAAACATTCATGTGTTACAGTGTACTGAAGGTATCAGTTTACCTTGTGTTACAGTGTACTGAAGGTATCAGTTTACCTTACAAACATCCATGTTACAGTGTACTGAAGGTATCAGTTTACCTTGTGTTACAGTGTACTGAAGGTATCAGTTTACCTTACAAACATCCATGTGTTACAGTGTACTGAAGGTATCAGTTTACCTTGTGTTACAGTGTACTGAAGGTATCAGTTTACCTTGTGTTACAGTGTACTGAAGGTATCAGTTTACCTTGTGTTACAGTGTACTGAAGGTATCAGTTTACCTTGTGTTACAGTGTACTGAAGGTATCAGTTTACCTTGTGTTACAGTGTACTGAAGGTATCAGTTTACCTTGTGTTACAGTGTACTGAAGGTATCAGTTTACCTTACAAACATCCACGTGTTACAGTGTACTGAAGGTATCAGTTTACCTTGTGTTACAGTGTACTGAAGGTATCAGTTTACCTTGTGTTACAGTGTACTGAAGGTATCAGTTTACCTTGTGTTACAGTGTACTGAAGGTATCAGTTTACCTTGTGTTACAGTGTACTGAAGGTATCAGTTTACCTTGTGTTACAGTGTACTGAAGGTATCAGTTTACCTTACAAACATCCACATGTTACAGTGCACTGAAGGTATCAGTTTACCTTGTGTTACAGTGTACTGAAGGTATCAGTTTACCTTGTGTTACAGTGTACTGAAGGTATCAGTTTACCTTGTGTTACAGTGTACTGAAGGTATCAGTTTACCTTGTGTTACAGTGTACTGAAGGTATCAGTTTACCTTGTGTTACAGTGTACTGAAGGTATCAGTTTACCTTGTGTTACAGTGTACTGAAGGTATCAGTTTACCATGTGTTACAGTGTACTGAAGGTATCAGTTTACCTTGTGTTACAGTGTACTGAAGGTATCAGTTTACCTTACAAACATCCACGTGTTACATTGTACTGAAGGCATCAGTTTACCTTGTGTTACAGTGTACTGAAGGTATCAGTTTACCTTACAAACATCCATGTGTTACAGTGTACTGAAGGTATCAGTTTACCTTGTGTTACAGTGTACTGAAGGTATCAGTTTACCTTGTGTTACAGTGTACTGAAGGTATCAGTTTACCTTGTGTTACAGTGTACTGAAGGTATCAGTTTACCTTGTGTTACAGTGTACTGAAGGTATCAGTTTACCTTGTGTTACAGTGTACTGTAGGTATCTGTTTACCTTGTGTTACAGGGTACTGAAGGTATCAGTTTACCTTGTGTTACAGTGTACTGAAGGTATCAGTTTACCTTGTGTTACAGTGTACTGAAGGTATCAGTTTACCTTGTGTTACAGTGTACTGAAGGTATCAGTTTACCTTACAAACATCCATGTGTTACAGTGTACTGAAGGTATCAGTTTACCTTGTGTTACAGTGTACTGAAGGTATCAGTTTACCTTGTGTTACAGTGTACTGAAGGTATCAGTTTACCTTGTGTTACAGTGTACTGAAGGTATCAGTTTACCTTACAAACATCCATGTTACATTGTACTGAAGGCATCAGTTTACCTTGTGTTACAGTGTACTGAAGGTATCAGTTTACCTTACAAACATCCATGTGTTACAGTGCACTGAAGGTATCAGTTTACCTTGTGTTACAGTGTACTGAAGGTATCAGTTTACCTTGTGTTACAGTGTACTGAAGGTATCAGTTTACCTTGTGTTACAGTGTACTGAAGGTATCAGTTTACCTTGTGTTACAGTGTACTGAAGGTATCAGTTTACCTTGTGTTACAGTGTACTGAAGGTATCAGTTTACCTTGTGTTACAGTGTACTGAAGGTATCAGTTTACCTTGTGTTAAAGTCTACTGAATGCATCAGTTTACCTTGTGTTACAAGTACACTGTGTTACAGTGTACTGAAGGTATCAGTTTACCTTGTGTTACAGTGTACTGAAGGTATCAGTTTACCTTGTGTTACAGTGTACTGAAGGTATCAGTTTACCTTGTGTTACAGTGTACTGAAGGTATCAGTTTACCTTGTGTTACAGTGTACTGAAGGTATCAGTTTACCTTGTGTTACAGTGTACTGAAGGTATCAGTTTACCTTACAAACATCCATGTGTTACAGTGTACTGAAGGTATCAGTTTACCTTGTGTTACAGTGTACTGAAGGTATCAGTTTACCTTGTGTTACAGTGTACTGAAGGTATCAGTTTACCTTACAAACATCCATGTGTTACAGTGTACTGAAGGTATCAGTTTACCTTGTGTTACAGTGTACTGAAGGTATCAGTTTACCTTGTGTTACAGTGTACTGAAGGTATCAGTTTACCTTGTGTTACAGTGTACTGAAGGTATCAGTTTACCTTGTGTTTCAGTGTACTGAAGGTATCAGTTTACCTTGTGTTACAGTGTACTGAAGGTATCAGTTTACCTTGTGTTACAGTGTACTGAAGGTATTAGTTTACCTTGTGTTACAGTGTACTGAAGGTATCAGTTTACCTTGTGTTACAGTGTACTGAAGGTATCAGTTTACCTTGTGTTACAGTGCACTGAAGGTATCAGTTTACCTTGTGTTACAGTGCACTGAATGTATCAGTTTACCTTGTGTTACAGTGTACTGAAGGTATCAGTTTACCTTGTGTTACAGTGTACTGAAGGTATCAGTTTACCTTGTGTTACAGTGTACTGAAGGTATCTGTTTACCTTGTGTTACAGTGTACTGAAGGTATCAGTTTACCTTGTGTTACAGTGTACTGAAGGTATCATTTTATCTTGTGTTACAGTGTACTGAAGGTATCAGTTTACCTTGTGTTACAGTGTACTGAAGGTATCAGTTTACCTTGTGTTACAGTGTACTGAAGGTATCAGTTTACCTTGTGTTACAGTGTACTGAAGGTATCAGTTTACCTTGTGTTACAGTGTACTGAAGGTATCAGTTTACCTTGTGTTACAGTGTACTGAAGGTATCAGTTTACCTTACAAACATCCATGTGTTACAGTGTACTGAAGGTATCAGTTTACCTTGTGTTACAGTGTACTGAAGGTATCAGTTTACCTTACAAACATCCATGTGTTACAGTGTACTGAAGGTATCAGTTTACCTTGTGTTACAGTGTACTGAAGGTATCAGTTTACCTTGTGTTACAGTGTACTGAAGGTATCAGTTTACCTTGTGTTACACTGTACTGAAGGTATCAGCTTACTTTGTGTTACAGGATACTAAAGGTATCAGTTCACCTTGTGTTACAGTGTACTGAAGGTATCAGTTTACCTTGTGTTACAGTGTACCGAAGGTATCAGTTTACCTTGTGTTACAGTGTACTGAAGGTATCAGTTTACCTTGTGTTACAGTGTACTGAAAGTATCAGTTTACCTTGTGTTGCAGTGTACTGAAGGTATCAGTTTACCTTGTGTTACAGTGTACTGAAGGTATCAGTTTACCTTGTGTTACAGTGTACTGAAGGTATCAGTTTACCTTGTGTTACAGTGTACTGAAGGTATCAGTTTACCTTGTGTTACAGTGTACTGAAGGTATCAGTTTACCTTGTGTTACAGTGTACTGAAGGTATCAGTTTACCTTGTGTTACAGTGTACTGAAGGTATCAGTTTACCTTGTGTTACAGTGTACTGAAGGTATCAGTTTACCTTGTGTTACAGTGTACTGAAGGTATCAGTTTACCTTGTGTTACAGTGTACTGAAGGTATCAGTTTACCTTGTGTTACAGTGTACTGAAGGTATCAGTTTACCTTGTGTTACAGTGTACTGAAGGTATCAGTTTACCTTGTGTTACAGTGTACTGAAGGTATCAGTTTACCTTGTGTTACAGTGTACTGAAGGTATCGTTTTACCTTGTGTTAAAGTGTACTGAAGGTATCAGTTTACCTTGTGTTACAGTGTACTGAAGGTATCAGTTTACCTTGTGTTACAGTGTACTGTAGGTATCAGTTTACCTTGTGTTATAGTGTACTGAAGGTATCAGTTTACCTTGTGTTACAGTGTACTGAAGGTATCAGTTTACCTTGTGTTACAGTGTACTGAAGGTATCAGTTTACCTTACAAACATCCATGTGTTACAGTGTACTGAAGGTATCAGTTTACCTTGTGTTACAGTGTACTGAAGGTATCAGTTTACCTTGTGTTACAGTGTACTGAAGGTATCAGTTTACATAGTGTTACAGTGTACTGAAGGTATCAGTTTACCTTGTGTTACAGTGTACTGAAGGTATCAGTTTAACTTGTGTTACAGTGCACTGAAGGTATCAGTTTACCTTGTGTTACAGTGTACTGAAGGTATCAGTTTACCTTGTGTTACAGTGTACTGAAGGTATCAGTTTACCTTGTGTTACAGTGTACTGAAGGTATCAGTTTACCTTGTGTTACAGTGTACTGAAGGTATCAGTTTACCTTGTGTTACAGTGTACTGAAGGTATCAGTTTACCTTGTGTTACAGTGTACTGAAGGTATCAGTTTACCTTGTGTTACAGTGTACTGAAGGTATCAGTTTACCTTGTGTTACAGTGTACTGAAGGTATCAGTTTACATTGTGTTACAGTGTACTGAAGGTATCAGATTACCTTGTGTTACAGGGTGTTGAAGGTATCAGTTTTACTTGTGTTACAATGTACTGAAGGTATCAGTTTACCTTGTGTTACTGGGTACTGAAGGTATCAGTTTACCTTGTGTTACAGGGTACTGAAGGTGTGAGTTTACATTGTGTTACAGTGTACTGAAGGTATCAGTTTACCTTGTGTTACAGTGTACTGAAGGTATCAGTTTACCTTGTATTACAGTGTATTGAAGGTATCAGTTTACCTTGTGTTAAAGGGTACTGATGGTATCAGTTTACCTTGTGTTACAGTGTACTGAAGGTATCAGCTTACCTTGTGTTACAGTGTACTGAAGGTATCAGTTTACCTTGTGTTACAGTGTACTGAAGGTATCAGTTTACCTTGTGTTAGTGTACTGAAGGTATCAGTTTACCTTGTGTTACAGTGTACTGAAGGTATCAGTTTACCTTGTGTTACAGTGTACTGAAGGTATCAGTTTACCTTGTGTTACAGTGTACTGAAGGTATCAGTTTACCTTGTGTTACAGTGTACTGAAGGTATCAGTTTACCTTGTGTTACAGTGTACTGAAGGTATCAGTTTACCTTGTGTTACAGTGTACTGAAGGTATCAGTTTACCTTGTGTTACAGTGTACTGAAGGTATCAGTTTACCTTGTGTTACAGTGTACTGAAGGTATCAGTTTACCTTGTGTTACAGTGTACTGAAGGTATCAGATTACCTTGTGTTACAGTGTACTGAAGGTATCAGTTTACCTTGTGTTACAGTGTACTAAAGGTATCAGTTTACCTTGTGTTACAGTGTACTGAAGGTATCAGTTTACCTTGTGTTACAGTGTACTGAAGGTATCAGATTACCTTGTGTTACAGTGTACTGAAGGTATCAGTTTACCTTGTGTTACAGTGTACTGAAGGTATCAGTTTACCTTGTGTTACAGTGTACTGAAGGTATCAGTTTACCTTGTGTTACAGTGTACTGAAGGTATCAGTTTACCTTGTGTTACAGTGAACTGAAAGTATCAGCTTACCTTGTGTTACAGTGTATTGAAGGTATCAGTTTACATTGTGTTACAGGGTACTGAAGGTATCAGTTCACCTTGTGTTACAGTGTACTGAATGTATCAGTTTACCTTGTGTTACAGTGTACTGAAGGTATCAGTTTACCTTGTGTTACAGTGTACTGAAGGTATCAGTTTACCTTGTGTTACAGTGTACTGAAGGTATCAGCTTACCTTGTGTTACAGTGTACTGAAGGTATCAGTTTACATTGTGTTACAGTGTACTGAAGGTATCAGTTTACCTTGTGTTACAGTGTACTGAAGGTATCAGTTTACCTTGTGTTACAGTGTGCTGAAGATATCAGTTTACCTGGTGTTACAGTGTACTGAAGGTATCAGTTTACCTTGTGTTACAGTGTACTGAAGGTATCAGTTTACCTTGTGTTACAGTGTACTGAAGGTATCAGTTTACCTTGTGTTACAGTGTACTGAAGGTATCAGTTTACCTTACAAACATCCATGTGTTACAGTGTACTGAAGGTATCAGTTTACCTTGTGTTACAGTGTACTGAAGGTATCAGTTTACCTTGTGTTACAGTGTACTGAAGGTATCAGTTTACCTTGTGTTACAGTATACTGAAGGTATCAGTTTACCTTGTGTTACAGTGCACTGAAGGTATCAGTTTACCTTGTGTTACAGTGTACTGAAGGTATCAGTTTACCTTGTGTTACAGTGTACTGAAGGTATCAGTTTACCTTGTGTTACAGAGTACTGAAGGTATCAGTTTACCTTGTGTTAAAGTGTACTGAAGGTATCAGTTTACCTTGTGTTACAGTGTACTGAAAGTATCAGTTTACCTTGTGTTACAGTGTACTGAAGGTATCAGTTTACCTTGTGTTACAGTGTACTGAAGGTATCAGTTTACGTTGTGTTACAGTGTACTGAAGGTATCAGGTTACCTTGTGTTACAGTGTACTGAAGGTATCAGTTTACCTTGTGTTACAGTGTACTGAAGGTATCAATTTACCTTGTGTTACAGTGTACTGAAGGTATCAGTTTACCTTGTGTTACAGTGTACTGAAAGTATCAGTTTACCTTGTGTTACAGTGTACTGAAGGTATCAGTTTACCTTGTGTTACAGTGTACTGAAGGTATCAGTTTACCTTGTGTTACAGCGTACTGAAGGTATCAGTTTACCTTGCAAACATCCACATGCTACAGTGCACTGAAGGTATTAGTTTACCTTGTGTTACAGTGTACTGAAGGTATCAGTTTACCTTGTGTTACAGTGTACTGTAGGTATCAGTTTACCTTGTGTTACAGTGTACTGAAGGTATCAGTTTACCTTGTGTTACAGTGTACTGAAGGTATCAGTTTACCTTGTGTTACAGTGTACTGAAGGTATCAGTTTACCTTGTGTTACAGTGTACTGAAGGTATCAGTTTACCTTGTGTTACAGTGTACTGAAGGTATCAGATTACCTTGTGTTACAGTGTACTGAAGGTATCAGTTTACATTGTGTTACAGTGTACTGAAGGTATCAGTTTACCTTGTGTTACAGTGTACTGAAGGTATCAGTTTACCTTGTGTTACAGTGTACTGAAGGTATCAGTTTACCTTGTGTTACAGTGTACTGAAGGTATCAGTTTACCTTGTGTTACAGTGTACTGAAGGTATCAGTTTACCTTGTGTTACAGGGTACTGAAGGTATCAGTTTTCCTTGGGTTACAGGGTACTGAAGGTATCACTTTACCTTGTGTTTCAGGGTACTGAAGGTATCACTTTACCTTGTGTTACAGGGTACTGAAGGTATCAGTTTACTTTGTGTTACAGTGTACTGAAGGTATCAGATTAACTTTTGTTACAGTGTACTGAAGGCATCTCTTTAAAGTGTGTTACAGTGTACTGAAGGTATCAATTTAAATTGTGTTACAGTGTACTGAAGGTATCAATTTAAATTGTGTTACAGTGTACTGAAGGTATCAGTTTACCTTGTGTTACAGGGTACTGAAGGTATCAGTTTTCCTTGGGTTACAGGGTACTGAAGGTATCAGTTTACCTTGTGTTACAGTGTACTGAAGGTATCAGTTTACCTTGTGTTACAGTGTACTGAAGGTATCAGTTTACCTTGTGTTACAGTGTACTGAAGGTATCAGTTTACCTTGTGTTACAGTGTACTGAAAGTATCAGCTTACCTTGTGTTACAGTGTACTGAAGATATCAGTTTACCTTGTGTTACAGTGTACTGAAGGTATCAGTTTACCTTGTGTTACAGTGTACTGAAGGTATCAGTTTACTTTGTGTTACAGTGTACTGAAGGTATCAGTTTACCTTGTGTTACAGTGTACTGAAGGTATCAGTTTACCTCGTGTTACAGTGTACTGAAGGTATCAGTTTACCTTGTGTTACAGTGTACTGAAGGTATAAGTTTAACTTGTGTTACAGTGTACTGAAGGTATCAGTTTACCTTGTGTTACAGTGTACTGAAGGTATCAGTTTACCTTGTGTTACAGTGTACTGAAGGTATCAGTTTACCTTACAAACATCCATGTGTTACAGTGTACTGAAGGTATCAGTTTACCTTGTGTTACAGTGTACTGAAGGTATCAGTTTACCTTGTGTTACAGTGTACTGAAGGTATCAGTTTGCCTTGTGTTACAGTGTACTGAAGGTATCAGTTTACCTTGTGTTACAGTGTACTGAAGGTATCAGTTTACCTTGTGTTACAGTGTACTGAAGGTATCAGTTTAACTTGTGTTGCAGTGTACTGAAGGTATCAGTTTACCTTGTGTTACAGTGTACTGAAGGTATCAGTTTTCCTTGGGTTACAGGGTGCTGAAGGTATCAGTTTTACTTGGGTTACATGGTACTGAAGGTATCAGTTTACCTTGTGTTACAGTGTACTGAAAGTATCAGCTTACCTTGTGTTACAGTGTACTGAACGTATCAGTTTACCTTGTGTTTCAGTTTACTGAAGGTATCAGTTTACCTTGTGTTGCAGTGTACTGAAGGTATTAGATCACCTTGTGTTACAGTGTACTGAATGTATCAGTTTACCGTGTGTTACAGTGTACTAAAGGTATCCGTTTACATTGTGTTACAGTGTACTGAAGGTATCAGATTACCTTGTGTTACAGTGTACTGAAGGTATTAGATCACCTTGTGTTACAGTGTACTGAATGTATCAGTTTACGGTGTGTTACAGTGTACTAAAGGTATCCGTTTACATTGTGTTACAGTGTACTGAAGGTATTAGATTACCTTTTGTTACAGGGTACTGAAGGTGTGAGTTTACATTGTGTTACAGTGTACTGAAGGTATCAGTTTACCTTGTGTTACAGTGTACTGAAGGTATCAGTTTACCTTGTGTTACAGTGTACTGAAGGTATCAGTTTACCTTGTGTTACAGTGTACTGAAGGTATCAGTTTACCTTGTGTTACAGTGTACTGAAGGTATCAGTTTGCCTTACAAACATGTATGTGTTACAGTGCACTGAAGGTATTAGTTTACCATGTGTTACAGTGTACTGAAAGTATCAGTTTACCTTGTGTTACAGTGTACTGAAGATATCAGTTTACCTTGTGTTACAGTGTACTGAGGGTATCAGTTTACATTGTGTTACAGTGTACTGAAGGTATCAGTTTACCTTGTGTTACACTGTACTGTAGGTATCTGCTTACCTTGTGTTAGTGTACCGAAGATATCAGTTAACCTTGTGTTACAGTGTACTGAAGGTATCAGTTTACCTTGTGTTAGAGCGTACTGAAGGTATCAGTTTACCTTGTGTTACAGTGTACTGAAGGTATCAGTTTACCTTGTGTTACAGTGTACTGAAGGTATCAGTTTACCTTGTGTTACAGTGTACTGAAGGTATCAGTTTACCTTGTGTGACAGTGTACTGAAAGTATCAATTTACCTTGTGTTACAGTGTACTGAAGGTATCAATTTACCTTGTGTTACAGTGTACTGAAGGTATCAATTTACCTTGTGTTACAGTGTACTGAAGGTATCAGTTTACCTTGTGTTACAGTGTACTGAAGGTATCAGCTTACCTTGTGTTACAGTGTACTGAAGGTATCAGTTTACCTTGTGTTACAGTGTACTGAAGGTATCAGTTCACCTTGTGTTACAGTGTACTGAAGGTATCAGGTTACCTTGTGTTACAGTGTACTGAAGGTATCAGTTTATATTATGTTACAGTGTACTGAAGTATCAGTTTACCTTGTGTTACAGTGTACTGAAGGTATCAGTTTACCTTGTGTTACAGTGTACTGAAGGTATCAGTTTACCTTGTGTTACAGTGTACTGAAGGTATCAGTTTACCTTGTGTTACAGGGTACTGAAGGTATCAGTTCACCTTCAGTTACAGTGTACTGAAGGTATCAGTTTACCTTGTGTTACAGTGTACTGAAGGCATCAGTTTACCTTCTGCTACAGTGTACTGAAGGTATCAGTTTACCTTGTGTTACAGTGCACTGAAGGTATCAGTTTACCTTGTGTTACAGTGTACTGAAGGTATCAGTTTACTTTATGTTACAGTGTACTGAAGGTATCATTTTACCTTGTGTTACAGTGTACTGAAAGTATCAGTTTACCTTGTGTTACAGTGTACTGAAGGTATCAGTTTACCTTGTGTTACAGTGTACTGAAGGTATCAGCTTACCTTGTGTTACAGTTTACTGAAGTTATCAGTTTACCTTGTGTTACACTGTACTGTAGGTATCTGCTTACCAGTTGTTTCAGGGTACTGAAGGTATCAGTTTACCTTGTGTTACAGTGTACTGAAGTTATCAGTTTACCCTGTGTTACAGTGTACTGAAGGTATCAGTTTACCTTGTGTTACAGTGTACTGAAGGTATCAGTTTACCTTGTGTTACAGTGCACTGAAAGTATAATTTTACCTTGTGTTACAGTGTACTGAAAGTATCAGTTTACCTTGTATTACAGTGTACTGAAGGTATCAGTTTACCTTGTGTTACAGTGTACTGAATGTATCAGCTTACCTTGTGTTACAGTGTACTGAAGGTATCAGTTTACCTTGTGTTACAGTGTATTGAAGGTATCAGTTTACCTTGTGTTACAGTGTACTGAAGGTATCAGTTTACCTTGTGTTACAGTGTACTGAAGGTATCAGATTACCTTGTGTTACAGTGTACTGAAGGTATCAGTTTACCTTGTGTTACAGGGTACTGAAGGTATCAGTTTACCTTGTGTTACAGTGTACTGAAGGTATCAGTTTACCTTGTGTTACAGTGTACTGAAGGTATCAGTTTACCTTGTGTTACAGTGTACTGAAGATATCAGTTTACCTTGTGTTACAGTGTACTGAAGGTATCAGTTTACCTTGTGTTACAGTGTACTGAAGGTATCAGTTTACCTTGTGTTACAGTGTACTGAAGGTATCAGTTTACCTTGTGTTACAGGGTACTGAAGGTATCAGTTTACCTTGTGTTACAGTGTACTGAAGGTATCAGTTTACTTTGTGTTACAGTGTACTGAAGGTATCAGGTTACATTGTGTTACAGTGTACTGAAGGTATCAGTTTACCTTGTGTTACAGTGTACTGAAGGTATCAGTTTACCTTGTGTTACAGTGTACTGAAGGTATCAGTTTACCTTGTGTTACAGTGTACTAAAGGTATCAGTTTACCTTGTGTTACAGTGTACTGAAGGTATCAGTTTACCTTGTGTTACAGTGTACTGAAGGTATCAGTTTACCTTGTGTTACAGTGTACTGAAGGTATCAGTTTACCTTGTGTTACAGTGTACTGAATGTATCAGTTTACCTTGTGTTACAGTGTACTGAAGGTATCAGTTTACCTTGTGTTACAGTGTACTGAAGGTATCAGTTTACCTTGTGTTACAGTGTACTGAAGGTATCAGTTTACCTTGTGTTACAGTGTACTGAAGGTATCAGATTACCTTGTGTTACAGTGTACTGAAGGTATCAGTTTACATTGTGTTACAGTGTACTGAAGGTATCAGTTTACCTTGTGTTACAGTGTACTGAAGGTATCAGTTTACCTTGTGTTACAGTGTACTGAAGGTATCAGTTTACCTTGTGTTACAGTGTACTGAAGGTATCAGTTTACCTTGTGTTACAGTGTACTGAAGGTATCAGTTTACCTTGTGTTACAGTGTACTGAAGGTATCAGCGTACCTTGTGTTACAGTGTACTGAAGTTATCAGCTTACCTTGTGTTACAATATACTGGAGGTATCAGTTTACCTGGTGTTACAATGTACTGAAAGTATGAGTCTAGCTTGTGTTACAGTGTACTGAAGGTATGAGTTTACCTTGTGTTACAGTGTACTGAAGGTATCAGTTTACCTTGTGTTACAGTGTACTGAAGGTATCAGCTTACCTTGTGTTACAGTGTACTGAAGGTATCAGCTTACTTTGTGTTACCGTGTACTGAAGGTATCAGTTTACCTTGTGTTACAGTGTACTGAAGGTATCAGTTTACCTTGTGTTACAGTGTACTGAAGGTATCAGTTTACCTTGTGTTACAGTGTACTGAAGGTATCAGTTTACCTTGTGTTACAGTGTACTGAAGGTATCAGTTTACATTGTGTTACAGTGTACTGAAGGTATCAGTTTACCTTGTGTTACAGTGTACTGAAGGTATCAGATTACCTTGTGTTACAGTGTACTGAAGGTATCAGATTACCTTGTGTTACAGTGTACTGAAGGTATCAGTTTACATTGTGTTACAGGGTACTGAAGGTATCAGTTTACCATGTGTTACTGTGTACTAAAGGTATCAGTTTACCTTGTGTTACCGTGTACTGAAAGTATCAGTTTACCTTGTGTTACAGTGTACTGAAAGTATCAGTTTACCTTGTGTTACAGTGTACTGAAGGTATCAGTTCACCTTGTGTTACAGTGTACTGAAGGTATCAGATTATCTTGTGTTACAGTGCACTGAAGGTATTAGTTTACCTTGTGTTACAGTGTACCGAATGTATCAGCTTACCTTGTGTTACAGTGTACTGAAGGTGTCAGTTTACCTTGTGTTACAGTGTACTGAAGGTATCAGTTTACCTTGTGTTACAGTGTACTGAAGGTATCAGTTTACCTTGTGTTACAGTGTACTGAAGGTATCAGTTTACCTTGTGTTACAGTGTACTGAAGGTATCAGTTTACCTTGTGTTACAGTGTACTGAAGGTATCAGTTTACCTTGTGTTACAGTATACTGAAGGCATCAGTTTACCTTGTGTTATAGTGTACTGAAGGTATCAGTGTACCATGTGTTATAGTGTACTGAAGGTATCAGGTTACCTTGTGTTACAGTGTACTGAAGGTATCAGTTTACCTTGTGTTACAGTGTACTGAAGGTATCAGTTTACCTTGTGTTACAGTGTACTAAAGGTATCAGTTTACCTTGTGTTGGTGAACCGAAGGTATCAGTTTACCTTGTGTTATAGTGTACTGAAGGTATCAGTTTATCTTGTGTTACAGTGTACTGAAGGTATCAGTTTACCTTGTGTTACAGTGTACTGAAGGTATCAGTTTACCTTGTGTTACAGTGTACTGAAGGTGTCAGTTTACCTTGTGTTACAGTGTACTGAAGATATCAGTTTACCTTGTGTTACAGTGTACTGAAGGTATCAGTTTACCTTGTGGTAGAGCGTACTGAAGGTATCAGTTTACATTGTGTTACAGTGTACTGAAGGTATCAGTTTACCTTGTGTTACAGTGTACTGAAGGTATCAGTTTACATTGTGTTACAGCGTACTGAAGGTATCAGTTTACCTCGTCTTACAGCGTACTGAAGGTATCAGTTTACCTTGTGTTACAGTGTACTGAAGGTATCAGTTTACCTTGTGTTACAGTGTACTGAAGGTATCAGTTTACCTTGTGTTACAGTGTACTGAAGGTATCAGTTTACCTTGTGTTACAGTGTACTGAAGGTATCAGTTTACCTTGTGTTACGGTGTACTGAAGGTATCAGTTTACATTGTGTTACAGTATACTGAAGGTATCATATTACCTTGTGTTACAGTGTACTGAAGGTATCAGTTTACCTTGTATTACAGTGTATTGAAGGTATCAGTTTACCTTGTGTTAAAGGGTACTGATGGTATCAGTTTACCTTGTGTTACAGTGTACTGAAGGTATCAGTTTACCTTGTGTTACAGTGTACTGAAGGTATCAGTTTACCTTGTGTTACAGTGTACTGAAGGTATCAGTTTACCTTGTGTTACAGTGTACTGAAGGTATCAGTTTACCTTGTGTTACAGTGTACTGAAGGTATCAGCTTACCTTGTGTTAGTGTACTGAAGGTATCAGTTTACCTTGTGTTACAGGGTATTGAAGGTATCAGTTTACCTTGTGTTACAGTGTACTGAAGGTATCAGTTTACCTTGTGTTACAGTGTACTGAAGGTATCAGTTTACCTTGTGTTACAGTGTACTGAAGGTATCAGTTTAACTTGTGTTACAGTGTACTGAAGGTATCAGTTTACCTTGTGTTACAGTGTACTGAAGGTATCAGTTTACCTTGTGTTACAGTGTACTGAAGATATCAGTTTACCTTGTGTTACAGTGTACTGAAGGTATCAGCTTACCTTGTGTTACAGTGTACTGAAGGTATCAGTTTACCTTGTGTTACAGTGTACTGAAGGTATCAGTTCACCTTGTGTTACAGTGTACTGAAGGTATCAGTTTACCTTGTGTTACAGTGTACTGAAGGTATCTGTTTACCTTGTGTTACAGGGTACTGAAGGTATCAGTTCACCTTGTGTTACAGTGTACTGAAGGTATCAGATTACCTTGTGTTACAGTACCGAAGGTATCAGTTTACCTTGTCTTACAGGGTACTGAAGTTATCAGTTTTCCTTCGGTTAGAGGGTACTGAAGGTATCAGTATACATTGTGTTACAGTGTACTGAAGGTATCAGATTACCTTGTGTTATGGTGTACTGAAGGTATCAGTTTACCTTGTGTTACAGTACACTGAAGGTATCAGTTTACCTTGTATGACAGTGTACTGAAGGTATCAGTTTACCATGTGTTACAGTGTACTGAAGGCATCAGTTTACCTTGTGTGACAGTGTATTGATGGTATCAGTTTACCTTATGTTACAATATACTGAAGGTACACTGAAGGTATCAGTTTACCTTGTATGACAGTGTACTGAAGGTATCAGTTTACCATGTGTTACACTGTACTGAAGGTATCAGCTTACCTTGTGTTACAGTGTACTGAAGGTATCAGTTTACATTGTGTTACAGTGTACTGAAGGTATCAGTTTACCTTGTGTTACAGTGTACTGAAGGTATCAGTTTACCTTGTGTTACAGTGTACTGAAGGTATCAGTTTACCTTGTGTTACAGTGTACTGAAGGTATCAGTTTGCCTTGTGTTACAGTGTACTGAAGGTATCAGTTTACCTTGTGTTACAGTGTACTGAAGGTATCAGTTTACCTTGTGTTACAGTGTACTGAAGGTATCAATTTACCTTGTGTTACAGTGTACTGAAGGTATCAATTTACCTTGTGTTACAGTGTACTGAAGGTATCAGTTTACCTTGTGTTACAGTGTACTGAAGGTATCAGTTTACATTGTGTTACAGGGTACTGAAGGTATCAGTTTACCTTGTGTTACAGTGTACTGAAGGTATCAGTTTACCTTGTGTTACAGTGTACTGAAGGTATCAGTTCACCTTGTGTTACAGTGTACTGAAGGTATCAGTTCACCTTGTGTTACAGTGTACTGAAGGTATCAGTTTACCTTGTGTTACAGTGTACTGAAGGTATCAGTTTACCTTGTGTTACAGTGTTTCGAAGGTATCAGCGTACCTTGTGTTACAGTGTACTCAAGGTATCAGATTAGCTTGTGTTACAGTGTACTGAAGGTATCAGTTTACCTTGTGTTACAAAGTACTGAAGGTATCAGTTTACCTTGTGTTAAAGTGTACTGAAGGTATCAGCTTACCTTGTGTTACAGTTTACTGAAGGTATCAGTTTACATTGTGTTACAGGATACTGAGGCTATCAGTTTACCATGTGTTACTGTGTACTAAAAGTATCAGTTTACCTTGTGTTACAGTGTACTGAAGGTATCAGTTTACTTTGTTACAGTATACTGAAGGTATCAGCTTACCTTGTGTTACTGCGTACTGAAGGTATCAGTTTACCTTGTGTTAACGTGTACTGAAGGCATCAGTTTACCTTGTGTTTACAGTTTACTGACCGTATCAGTTTACCTTATGTTACAATATACTGAAGGTATCAGCTTACCTTGTGTTTACAGTTTACTGACCGTATCAGTTTACCTTATGTTACAATATACTGAAGGTATCAGCTTACCTTGTGTTACAGTGTACTGAAGGTATCAGTTTACCTTGTGTTACAGTGTACTGAAGGTATCAGTTTACCTTGTGTTACAGTGTACTGAAGGTATCAGTTTACCTTGTGTTACAGTGTACTGAAGGTATCAGTTTACCTTGTGTTACACTGTACTGAAGTATCTGCTTACCTTGTGTTACAAAGTACTGAAGGTATCAGTTTACCTTGTGTTACAGGGTACTGAAGGTATCAGTTTACCTTGTGTTACAGTGTACTGAAGGTATCAGTTTACCTTGTGTTACAGTGTACTGAAGGTATCAGTTTACCTTGTGTTACACTGTACTGAAAGTATCAGAGTATCAGTTTATATTGTGTCACAGTGAACTGAAGGTATCAGTTTACCTTGTGTTACAGGGTACTGAAGTTATCAGTTTACCTTGTGTTACAGTGTACTGAAGGCATCAGTTTACCTTGTGTTACAGTGTACTGAAGGTATCAGTTTACTTTTGTTAAAGTGTACTGAAGACATCAGTTTACTTGGGTTACAGTGTACTGAAGGTATCATTTTAACTTGTGTTACAGTGTACCGAAGGCATCTCTTTAAATTGTGTTACAGTGTACTGAAGGTATCAGTTCACCTTGTGTTACAGTGTACTGAAGGTATCAGATTATCTTGTGTTACAGTGTACTGAAGGTATCAGTTTACCTTGTGTTACAGTGTACTGAAGGTATCAGTTTACCTTGTGTTACAGTGTACTGAAGGTATCAGTTTACCTTGTGTTACAGTGTACTGAAGGTATCAGTTTACCTTGTGTTACAGTGTACTGAAGGTATCAGTTTACCTTGTGTTACAGGGTGCTGAAGGTATCAGTTTACCTTGTGTTACAGTGTACTGAAGGTATCAGTTTACCTTGTGTTACAGTGTGTTGAAGGTATCAGTTTACATTGTGTTAAAGTGTACTGAAGGCATCAGTTTACCTTGTGTTACAGTGAACTGAAAGTATCAGCTTACCTTGAGTTACAGTGTACTGAAGGCATCAGTTTACCTTGTGTTTACAGTTTACTGACCGTATCAGTTTACCTTATGTTACAATATACTGAAGGTATCAGCTTACCTTGTGTTACAGTGTACTGAAGGTATCAGTTTACATTGTGTTACAGGGTACTGAAGGTATCAGATTACCTTGTGTTACAGTGTACTGAAGGTATCAGTTTACCTTGTGTTACAGTGTACTGAAGGTATCAGCTTACCTTGTGTTACAGTGTACTGAAGGTATCAGTTTACCTTGTGTTACAGGGTACTGAAGGTATCAGTTTACCTTGTGTTACAGTGTACTGAAGGTATCAGTTTACCTTGTGTTACAGTGTACTGAAGGTATCAGTTTACCTTGTGTTACAGTGTACTGAAGGTATCAGTTCACCTTGTGTTAGTGTACTGAAGGTATCAGATTACCTTGTGTTACAGTGTACTGAAGGTATCAGTTTACCTTGTGTTACAGGGTACTGAAGGTATCAGTTTACCTTGTGTTACAGTGTACTGAAGGTATCAGTTTACCTTGTGTTACAGTGTACTGAAGGTATCAGTTCACCTTGTGTTACAGTGTACTGAAGGTATCTGTTTACCTTGTGTTACAGGGTACTGAAGGTATCAGTTTACCTTGTGTTACAGTGTACTGAAGGTATCAGTTCACCTTGTGTTACAGTGTACTGAAGGTACCAGTTTACCTTGTGTTACAGTGTAATGAAGGTACCAGTTTACCTTGTGTTACAGTGTGTTACAGTGTACTGAAGGTATCAGTTTACCTTGCTAGCATCCACATGTTACAGTGTACAGAAGGCATCAGTTTACCTTGTGTTACAGTGTACTGAAGGTACAAGTTCCCCTTGTGTTACAGTGTACTGAAGGTATCAGTTTACCTTGTGTTAAAGTGTACTGAAGGCATCAGTTTACCTTGTGTTACAGTGTACTGAAGGCATCAGCTTACCTTGTGTTACAGTGTACTGAAGGTATCAGTTTACCTTGTGTTACAGTGTACTGAAGGTATCAGTTTACCTTGTGTTACAGTGTACTGAAGGTATCAGCTTACCTTGTGTTAGTGTACTGAGGGTAGCAGTTTACCTTGTGTTACAGTGTACTGAAGTTATCAGTTTACCTTGTGTTACACTGTACTGTAGGTATCAGGTTACCTTGTGTTACTGTGTACTGAAGGCATCAGGTTAGCTTGTGTTACTGTGT
Source organism: Protopterus annectens (assembly GCF_019279795.1). Lineage (NCBI taxonomy): Eukaryota > Metazoa > Chordata > Ceratodontiformes > Protopteridae > Protopterus > Protopterus annectens. The sequence continues at coordinate 311,896,738 of NC_056744.1, forward strand.
ACTGAAAGCATCAGGTTACCTTGTGTTACTGTGTACTGAAGGTATCAGTTTACCTTGTGTTACAGTGTACTGAAGGTATCAGTTTACCTTGTGTTACTGTGTACTGAAGGTATCAGTTTACCTTGTGTTACAGTGTACTGAAGGTATCAGTTTACCTTGTGTTACAGTGTACTGAACGTATCAGTTTACCTTGTGTTTCAGTTTACTGAAGGTATCAGTTTACCTTGTGTTACAGTGTACTGAAGGTATCAGTTTACCTTGTGTTGCAGTGTACTGAAGGTATCAGCTTACCTTGTGTTAGTGTACTGAAGGTATCAGTTTACCTTGTGTTACAGTGTACTGAAGGTATCTGTTTACATTGTGTTACAGTGTACTGAAGGTATCAATTTACCTTGTACTGAAGGTATCAGGTTACCTTGTGTTACAGTGTACTGAAGGTATCAGTTTAGATTTTGTTACAGTGTACTGAAGGCATCAGTTTACCTTGTGTTACAGTGCACTGAAGGTATCAGCTTACCTTGTGTTACAGTGTACTGAAGGTATCAGTTTACCTTGTGTTACAGTGTACTGAAGGTATCAGTTTACCTTGTGTTACAGTGTACTGAAGGTGTACTGAAGGTATCAGTTTACCTTGTTTTACAGTGTACTGAAGGTATCAGTTTACCTTGTGTTACAGTGTACTGAAGGTGTCAGTTTACCTTGTGTTACAGTGTACTGAAGGTATCAGATTACCTTGAGTTACAGTGTACTGAAGGTATCAGTTTACCTTGTGTTACAGTGTACTGAAAGTATCAGTTTACCTTGTGTTACAGTGTACTGAAGGTATCAGTTTACTCTGTGTTACTGTGTACTGAAGGTATCAGTTTACCTTGTGTTACAGTGTACTGAAGGTATCAGTCAGTTTACCTTGTGTTACAGTGTACTGAAGGTATCAGTTTACCTTGTGTTACAGTGTACTGAAGGTATCAGTTTACCTTGTGTTACAGTGTACTGAAGGTATCAGTTTACCTTGTGTTACAGTGTACTGAAGGTATCTGTTTACCTTGTGTTACAGTGTACTGTAGGTATCTGTTTACCTTGTGTTACAGGGTACTGAAGGTATCAGTTTAAATTGTGTTACAGTGTACTGAAGGTATCAGTTTAAATTGTGTTACAGTGTACTGAAGGTATCAGTTTACCTTGTGTTACAGTGTACTGAAGGTATCAGTTTACCTTGTGTTACAGTGTACTGAAGGTATCAGATTACCTTGTGTTACAGTGTACTAAAGGTATCAGTTTACCTTGTGTTACAGTGTACTGAAGGTATCAGTTTACCTTGTGTTACAGGGTAGTGAAGGTATCAGTTTACTTTGTGTTACAGTGTACTGAAGGTATCAGATTACCTTGTGTTACAGTGTACTGAAGGTATCAGTTTACCTTGTGTTACAGTGTACTGAAGGTATCAGTTTAGCTTGTGTTACAGTGTACTGAAGGTATCAGTTTACCTTGTGTTACAGTTTACTGAAGGTATCAGTTTACCTCGTGTTACAGTGTACTGAAGGTATCAGTTTACCTTGTGTTACAGTGTACTGAAGGTATCAGTTTACCTTGTGTTATAGTGTACTGAAGGTATCAGTTTACCTTGTGTTACAGTGTACTGAAGGTATCAGTTTACCTTGTGTTACAGTGTACTGAAGGTATCAGTTTACCTTGTGTTACAGTGTACCAAAGGTATCAGTTTACCTTGTGTTACAGTGTTTCGAAGGTATCAGCGTACCTTGTGTTACAGTGTACTGAAGGTATCAGTTTACCTTGTGTTACAGTGTACCAAAGGTATCAGTTTACCTTGTGTTACAGTGTACTGAAGGTATCAGTTTACCTTGTGTTACAGTGTACTGAAGGTATCAGTTTACCTTGTGTTACAGTGTACTGAAGGTATCAGTTTACCTTGTGTTACAGTGTACTGAAGGTATCAGTTTACTTTGTGTTACAGTGTACTGAAGGTATCAGATTACCTTGTGTTACAGTGTACTGAAGGTATCAGTTTACCTCGTGTTACAGTGTACTGAAGGTATCAGTTTATATTGTGTTACAGTGTACTGAAGGTATCAGTTTACCTTGTGTTACAGTGTACTGAAGGTATCAGTTTACCTTGTGTTACAGTGTACTGAAGGTATCAGTTTACCTTGTGTTACAGTGTACTGAAGGTATCAGTTTACCTTGTGTTACAGTGTACTGAAGGTATCAGTTTACCTTGTGTTACAGTGTACTGAAGGTATCAGTTTACCTTGTGTTACAGTGTACTGAAGGTATCAGTTTACATTGTGTTACAGTGTACTGAAGGTATCAGTTTACCTTGTGTTAGTGTACTGAAGGTATCAGTTTACCTTGTGTTACAGTGTACTGAAGGTATCAGTTTACCTTGTGTTACAGTGTACTGAAGGTATCAGTTTACCTTGTGTTACAGTGTACTGAAGGTATCAGTTTACCTTGTGTTAAAGTGTACTGAAGGTATCAGTTTACTTCTGTTACAGAGTACTGAAGGTATCAGTATACCTTGTGTTACAGTGTACTGAAAGTATCGGTTTACCTTGTGTTACAGTGTACTGAAGGTATCAGTTTACCTTGTGTTAGAGCGTACTGAAGGTATCAGTTTACTTTGTGTTACAGTGTACTGAAGGTATCAGGTTACAGTGTACTGAAGGTATCAGTTTACCTTGTGTTAAAGTGTACTGAAGGTATCAGTTTACCTTGTGTTATAATATACTGAAGGTATCAGTTTACCTTGTGTTATAGTGTACTGAAAGTATCAGTTTACCTTGTGTTACAGTGTACTGAAGGTATCAGCTTACCTTGTGTTACAGTGTACTGAAGGTATCAGTTTAACTTGTGTTACAGTGTACTGAAGGCATCAGTTTACCTTGTGTTACAGTGTACTGAAGGTATCAGTTTACCTTGTGTTACAGTGTACTGAAGGTATCAGTTTACCTTGTGTTACAGTGTACTGAAGGTATCAGTTTACCTTGTGTTACAGTGTACTGAAGGTATCAGTTTACCTTGTGTTACAGTGTACTGAAGGTATCAGTTTACCTTGTGTTACAGTGTACTGAAGGTATCAGTTTACCTTGTGTTACAGTGTACTGAAGGTATCAGTTTACCTTGTGTTACAGTGTACTGAAGGTATCAGTTTACCTTGTGTTGCAGTGTACTGAAGGTATCAGTTTACCTTGTGTTACAGTGTACTGAAGGTATCAGTTTACCTTGTGTTACAGTGTACTGAAGGTATCAGTTTACCTTGTGTTACAGTGTACTGAAGGCATCAGTTTACCTTGTGTTACTGTGTACTGAAGGCATCAGGTTACCTTGTGTTACTGTGTACTGAAAGTATCAGTTTACCTTGTGTTCCAGTGTATGGAAGGTATCAGTTTACTTTGTGTTACAGTGGACTGAAGGTATCAGTTCACCTTGTGTTACAGTGTACTGAAGGTAACAGTTTACCTTGGGTTACAGTGTACTGAAGGCATCAGTTTACGTTGTGTTACAGTGTACTGAAGGTATCAGGTTACCTTGTGTTACAGTGTACTGAAGGCATCAGTTTACCTTGTGTTACAGTGTACTGAAGGTATCAGTTTACCTTGTGTTACAGTGTACTGAAGATATCACATTACCTTGTGTTACAGTGTACTGAAGGTATCAGCTTACTTTGTGTTGCAGTGTACTGAAGGTATCAGATTACCTTGTGCTACAGTGTACTGAAGGTATCAGTTTATATTGTGTTACAGTGTACTGAAGACATCAGTTTACCTTGTGTTACAGTGTACTGAAGGTATCAGTTTACCTTGTGTTACAGTGTACTGAAGGTATCAGTTTACCTTGTGTTACAGTGTACTGAAGGTATCAGTTTACCTTGTGTTACAGTGTACTGAAGGTATCCATTTACCTTGTGTTACAGTGTACTGAAGGTATCAATTTACCTTGTGTTACAGTGTACTGAAGGTATCAGTTTACCTTGTGTTACAGTGTACTGAAGGTATCAGTTTACCTTGTGTTACAGTGTACTGAAGGTATCAGTTTACCTTGTATTACAGTGTACTGAAGGTATCAGTTTACCTTGTGTTACAGTGTACTGAAGGTATCAGTTTACCTTGTGTTACAGTGTACTGAAGGTATCAGTTTACCTTGTGTTACAGTGTACTGAAGGTATCAGTTTACCTTGTGTTACAGTGTACTGAAGGTATCAATTTACCTTGTGTTACAGTGTACTGAAGGTATCAGTTTACCTTGTGTTACAGTGTACTGAAGGTATCAGTTTACCTTGTATTACAGTGTACTGAAGGTATCAGTTTACCTTGTGTTACAGTGTACTGAAGGTATCAGTTCACCTTGTGTTACAGTGTACTGAAGGTATCAGTTTACCTTGTGTTACAGTGTACTGAAGGTATCAGTTTACCTTGTGTTACAGGGTACTGAAGGTATCAGTTTACCTTGTGTTACAGGGTACTGATGGTATCAGTTTTCCTTGGGTTACAGGGTGCTGAAGGTATCAGTTTACCTTGTGTTACAGTGTACTGAAGGTATCAGTTTACCTTGTGTTACAGTGTACTGAAGGTATCAGTTTACCTTGTGTTACAGTGTACTGAAGGTATCAGTTTACCTTGTGTTACAGTGTGTTGAAGGTATCAGTTTTACTTGGGTTACATGGTACTGAAGGTATCAGTTTACCTTGTGTTACAGTGTACTGAAAGTATCAGCTTACCTTGTGTTACAGTGTACTGAACGTATCAGTTTACCTTGTGTTACAGTGTACTGAATGTATCAGTTTACCTTGTGTTACAGTGTACTGAAGGTATCAGTTTACCTTGTGTTACAGTGTACTGAAGGTATCAGTTTACCTTGTGTTACAGTGTACTGAAGGTATCAGTTTACCTTGTGTTACAGTGTACTGAAGGTATTAGGCCAACTTGTGTTACAGTGTACTGAATGTATCAGTTTACGGTGTGTTACAGTGTACTAAAGGTATCCGTTTACATTGTGTTACAGTGTACTGAAGGTATCAGATTACCTTTTGTTACAGTGTACTGAAGGTATCAGATTACCTTGTGTTACAGTGTACTGAAGGTATCAGTTTACCTTGTGTTACAGTGTACTGAAAGTATCAGTTTACCTTGTGTTACAGTGTACTGAAGGTATCAGTTTACCTTGTGTTACAGTGTACTGAATGTATCAGTTTACCTTGTGTTACAGTGTACTGAAGGTATCAGTTTACCTTGTGTTACAGTGTACTGAAGGTATCAGTTTACCTTGTGTTACAGTGTACTGAAGGTATCAGTTTACCTTGTGTTGCAGTGTACTGAAGGTATCAGTTTACCTTGTGTTACAGTGTACTGAAGGTATCAGTTTACCTTGTGTTACAGTGTACTGAAGGTATCAATTTACCTTGTGTTACAGTGTACTGAAGGTATCAGTTTACCTTGTGTTACAGTGAACTGAAAGTATCAGCTTACCTTGTGTTACAGTGTACTGAATGTATCAGCTTACCTTGTGTTACAGTGTACTGAAGGTATCAGTTTACCTTGTGTTATAGTATACTGAAGGCATCAGTTTACCTTGTGTTACAGGGTACTGAAGGTATCAGTTCACCTTGTGTTACAGTGTACTGAAGGTATCAGTTTACCTTGTGTTACAGTGTACTGAAGGTATCAGTTTACCTTGTGTTACACTGTACTGTAGGTATCTGCTTACCTTGTGTTACAGGGTACTGAAGGTATCAGTTTACCTTGTGTTACAGTGTACTGAAGGTATCAGTTTACCTTGTGTTACAGTGTACTGAAGGTATCAGTTTACCTTGTGTTACAGGGTACTGAAGGTATCAGTTCACCTTGTGTTACAGTGTACTGAAGGTATCTGTTTACCTTGTGTTGCAGTGTACTGAAGGTATCAGCTTACCTTGTGTTACAGTGTACTGAAAGTATCAGTTTACCTTGTGTTACAGTGTACTGAAGGTATCAGTTTACCTTGTGTTACAGTGTACTGATGGTATCAGTTTACCTTGTGTTACAGTGTACTGAAGGTATCAGTTTACCTTGTGTTACAGTGAACTGAAGGTATCAGTTTACCTTGTGTTACAGTGTACTGAAGGTATCAGTTTACCTTGTGTTACAATGTACTGAAGGTATCAGATTACCTTGTGTTACAGCGTACTGAAGGTATCAGTTTACCTTGTGTTACAGTGTACTGAAGGTATCAGTTTACCTTGTGTTACAGTGTACTGAAGGTATCAGTTTACCTTGTGTTACAGTGTACTGAAGGTATTAGTTCACCTTGTGTTACAGTGTACTGAAGGTATCAGTTCACCTTGTGTTACAGTGTACTGAAGGTATCAGTTTACCTTGTGTTACAGTGTACTGAAGGTATCAGTTTACCTTGTGTTACAGTGTACTGAAGGTATCAGTTCACCTTGTGTTACAGTGTACTGAAGGTATCAGATTACCTTGTGTTACAGTGTACTGAAGGTATCAGTTTACCTTGTGTTACAGTGTACTGAAGGTATCAGTTTACCTTGTGTTACAGTGTACTGAAGGTATCAGTTTACCTTGTGTTACAGTGTACTGAAGGTATCAGTTTACCTTGTGTTACAGTGTACTGAAGGTATCAGTTTACCTTGTGTTACAGTGTACTGAAGGTATCAGATTACCTTGTGTTACAGTGTACTGAAGGTATCAGTTTACATTGTGTTACAGTGTACTGAAGGTATCAGTTTACCTTGTGTTACAGTGTACTGAAGGTATCAGTTTACCTTGTGTTACAGTGTACTGAAGGTATCAGTTTACCTTGTGTTACAGTGTACTGAAGGTATCAGTTTACCTTGTGTTACAGGGTACTGAAGGTATCAGTTTTCCTTGGGTTACAGGGTACTGAAGGTATCAGTTTACCTTGTGTTACAGTGTACTGAAGGTATCAGATTACCTTGTGTAATAGTGTACTGAAGGCATCAGGTTACCTTGTTTTACTGGGCACTGAAGATATCAGTTTACCTTGTGTTACAGTGTACTGAAGGTATCAGTTTACCTTGTGTTACAGTGTACTGAAGGTATCAGTTTACCTTGTGTTACAGTGTACTGAAGATATCAGTTTACCTTGTGTTACAGTGTACTGAAGGTATCAGCTTACCTTGTGTTACAGTGTACTGAAGGTATCAGTTTACCTTGTGTTACAGTGTACTGAAGGTATCAGTTTACCTTGTGTTACAGTGTACTGAAGGTATCAGTTTACCTTGTGTTACAGTGTACTGAAGGTATCAGTTTACCTTGTGTTGCAGTTTACTGAAGGTATCAGTCTACCTTGTGTTACAGTGTACTGAAGGAATCAGTTTACCTTGTGTGACAGTGTACTGAATGTATCAGTTTAACTTGTGTTAAAGTGTACTGAAGGCATCAGTTTACCTTCTGTTACAGTGTACTGAAGGTATCAGTTTACCTTGTGTTACAGTGTACTGAAGGTATCAGGTTACCTTGTGTTACAGTGTACTGAAGGTATCAGTTTACCTTGTGTTACAGTGTACTGAAGGTATCAGTTTACCTTGTGTTACAGTGTACTGAAGGTATCAGTTTACCTTGTGTTACAGTGTACTGAAGGTATCAGTTTACCTTGTGTTACAGTGTACTGAAGGTATCAGTTTACCTTGTGTTACAGTGTACTGAAGGTATCAGTTTACCTTGTGTTACAGTGTACTGAAGGTATCAGATTACCTTGTGCTACAGTGTACTGAAGGTATCAGTTTACCTTGTGTTACAGTGTACTGAAAGTATCAGTTTACCTTGTGTTACAGTGTACTGAAGGTATCAGTTTACCTTGTGTTACAGTGTACTGAAGGTATCAGTTTACCTTGTGTTACAGTGTACTGAAGGTATCCATTTACCTTGTGTTACAGTGTACTGAAGGTATCAGTTTACCTTGTGTTACAGTGTACCGAAAGTATCAGCTTACCTTGTGTTAGTGTACCAAAGATATCAGTTTACCTTGTGTTACAGTGTACTGAAGGTATCAGTTTACCTTGTGTTACAGTGTACTGAAGGTATCAGTTTACCTTGTGTTACAGTGTACTGAAGGTATCAGTTTACCTTGTGTTACAGTGTATTGAAGGTATCACTTTACATTGTGTTACAGTGTACTGAAGGTATCAGTTTACCTTGTCTTACAGCGTACTGAAGGTATCAGTTTACCTTGTGTTACAGTGTACTGAAGGTATCAGGTTACCTTGTGTTACAGTGTACTGAAGGTATCAGTTTAACTTGTGTTAAATTGTACTGAAGGCATCAGTTTACCTTCTGTTACAGTGTACTGAAGGTATCAGTTTACCTTGTGTTACAGTGAACTGAAAGTATCAGATTACCTTGTGTTACAGTGTACTGAAGGTATCAGTTTACATTGTGTTACAGTGTACTGTAGGTATCTGTTTACCTTGTGTTACAGGGTACTGAAGGTATCAGTTTACCTTGTGTTAAAGTGTACTGAAGGTATCAGTTTACTTTGTGTTACAGTTACCGAAGGTATCAGTTTACCTTACAGTTTATGTTGTGTTACAGTGTACTGAAGGTATCAGTTTACCTTGTGTTACAGTGTACTGAAAGTATCAGTTTACCTTGTGTTACAGTGTACTGAAGGTATCAGTTTACCTTGTGTTACAGTGTACTGAAGGTATCAGTTTACCTTGTATTACAGTGTACTGAAGGTATCAGTTTACCTTGTATTACAGTGTACTGAAGGTATCAGTTTACCTTGTGTTAAAGTGTACTGAAGGTATCAGTTTACTTTGTGTTACAGTGTACCGAAGGTATCAGTTTACCTTACAAACAGTTTATGTTGTGTTACAGTGTACTGAAGGTATCAGTTTACCTTGTGTTACAGTGTACTGAAGGTATCAGTTTACCTTGTGTTACAGTGTACTGAAGGTATCAGTTTACCTTGTGTTACAGTGTACTGAAGGTATCAGTTTACCTTGTGTTACAGTGTACTGAAGGTATCAGTTTACCTTGTATTACAGTGTACTGAAGGTATCAGTTTACCTTGTGTTACAGTGTACTGAAGGTATCAGATTACCTTGTGTTACAGTGTACTGAAGGTATCAGTTTACATTGTGTTACAGTGTACTGAAGGTATCAGTCTACCTTGTGTTACAGTGTACTGAAGGTATCAGTTTACCTTGTGTTACAGTGTACTGAAGGTATCAGTTTACCTTGTATTACAGTGTACTGAAGGTATCAGTTTACCTTGTATTACAGTGTACTGAAGGTATCAGTTTACCTTGTGTTACAGTGTACTGAAGGTATCAGTTTACCTTGTGTTACAGGGTACTGAAGGTATCAGTTTACCTTGTGTTACAGTATACTGAAGGTATCAGTTTACCTTGTGTTAAATTGTACTGAAGGTATCAGTTTACCTTGTGTTACAGGGTACTGAAGGTATCAGTTTACTTTGTTTTACAGTGTACTGAAGGTATCAGTTTACCTTGTGTTACAGTGTACTGAAGGTATCTGATTACCTTGTGTTAGTGTAGTGAAGGTATCAGTTTACATTGTGTTACAGTGTACTGAAGGTATCAGTTTACATTGTGTTACAGTGTACTGAAGGTATCAGTTTACCTTGTGTTACAGTGTACTGAAGGTATCAGTTTACCTTGTGTTACAGTGTACTGAAGGTATCAGTTTACCTTGTGTTACAGTGTACTGAAGGTATCAGTTTACCTTGTGCTACAGTGTACTGAAGGTATCAATTTACCTTGTCTTACAGCGTACTGAAGGCATCAGTTTACCTTGTGTTAGTGTACTGAAAGTATCAGGTTACCTTGTGTTACAGTGTACTGAAGGTATCAGTTTACCTTGTGTTACAGTGTACTGAAGGTATCAGTTTACCTTGTGTTACAGTGTACTGAAGGTATCAGTTTACCTTGTGTTACAGTGTACTGAAAGTATCAGTTTACCTTGTGTTACAGTGTACTGAAGGTATCAGATTACCTTGTGTTACAGTGTACTGAAGGTATCAGTCTACATTGTGTTACAGTGTACTGAAGGTATCAGTCTACATTGTGTTACAGTGAACTGAAGGTATCAGTTTACCTTGTGTTACAGGCTACTGAAGGTATCAGTTTACCTTGTGTTACAGTGTACTGAAGGTATCAGTTTACCTTGTATTACAGTGTACTGAAGGTATCAGTTTACCTTGTGTTACAGTGTACTGAAGGTATCAGTTTACCTTGTGTTACAGTGTACTGAAGGTATCAGTTTACCTTGTGTTACAGTGTATTGAAGGTATCAGTTTACCTTGTGTTACAGTGTACTGAAGGTATCAGATTACCTTGTGTTATAGTGTACTGAAGGTATCAGGTTACCTTGTTTTACTGTGTACTGAAGGTATCAGTTTACCTTGTGTTACAGTGTACTGAAGGTATCAGTTTACCTTGTGTTACAGTGTACTGAAGGTATCAGTTTACCTTGTGTTACAGTGTACTGAAGGTATCAGGTTACCTTGTGTTACAGTGTACTGAAGGTATCAGTTTACCTTGTGTTACAGTGTACTGAAGGCATCAGTTTACCTTGTGTTACAGTGTACTGAAGGTATCAGTTTACCTTGTGTTACAGTGTACTGAAGGTATCAGTTTACCTTGTGTTACAGTGTACTGAAGGTATCAGTTTACCTTGTGTTACAGTGTACTGAAGGTATCAGATTACCTTGTGTTACAGTGTACTGAAGGTATCAGTTTACCTTGTGTTACAGTGTACTGAAGGTATCAGTTTACCTTGTGTTACAGTGTACTGAAGGTATCAGCTTACCTTGTGTTACAGTGTACTGAAGGTATTAGTTCACCTTGTGTTACAGTGTACTGAAGGTATCAGTTTACCTTGTATTACAGTGTACTGAAGGTATCAGTTTACCTTGTATACTGAATGTATCAGCTTACCTTGTGTTACAGTGTACTGAAGGTATCAGTTTACCTTGTGTTATAGTATATTGACGGTATCAGCTTACCTTGTGTTATAGTGTACTGAAAGCATCAGTTTACCTTGTGTTACAGTGTACTGAAAGCATCAGTTTACCTTGTGTTACAGGGTACTGAATGTATCAGTTCACCTTGTGTTACAGTGTACTGAAGGTATCAGGTTACCTTGTGTTACAGTGTACTGAAGGTATCAGTTTACCTTGTGCTAATGTCTACTGAATGCATCAGTTTACCTTGTTTTACAATGTACTGAAAGTATCAGTTTACCTTGTGTTACAGTGTACTGAAGGTATCAGTTTACCTTGTGTTACAGTGTACTGAAGGTATCAGTTTACCTTGTGTTACAGTGTACTGAAGGTATCAGATTACCTTGTGTTGCAGTGTACTGAAGGTATCGGTTTACAGTGTACTGAAGGTATCAGTTTACTCTGTGTTACTGTGTACTGAAGGTATCAGTTTACCTTGTGTTACAGTGTACTGAAGGTATCAGTTTACCTTGTGTTACAGTGTACTGTAGGTATCTGTTTACCTTGTGTTACAGGGTACTGAAGGTATCAGTTTACCTTGGATTAAAGTGCACTGAAGGTATCAGTTTACCTTGTGTTACAGTGCACTGAATGTATCAGTTTACCTTGTGTTACAGTGCACTGAAAGTATCAGTTTACCTTGTGCTACAGTGTACTGAAAGTATCAGTTTACATTGTGTTGCAGTGTACTGAAGGTATCAATTTACCTTACAAACAATCATGTGTTTCAGTCTACTGAAGGTATCAGTTTACTCTGTTACTGTGTAATGAAGGTATCAGTTTACCTTGTGTTACAGTGTACTGACAATATCAGTTTACCTTGTGTTACAATATACTGAAGGTATCAGTTTACCTTGTGTTACAGTGTACTGAAGGTATCAGTTTACCTTGTGTTACAGTGTACTGAAGGTATCAGTTTACCTTGTGTTACAGTGCACTGAAGGTATCAGTTTACCTTGTGTTACAGTGTACTGAAGGTATCAGTTTACCTTGTGTTACAGTGTACTGAAGGTATCAGCTTACCTTGTGTTACAGTGTACTGAAGGTATCAGTTTACCTTGTGTTACAGTGTACTGAAGGTATCAGTTTACCTTGTGTTACAGTGTACTGAAGGTATCAGTTTACCTTGTGTTACAGTGTACAGAAGGTATCAGTTTACCTTGTGTTACAGTGTACTGAAGGTATCAGTTTACCTTGTGTTACAGTGTACTGAAGGTATCAGTTTACCTTGTGTTACAGTGTACTGAAGGTATCAGTTTACCTTGTGTTACAGTGTACTGAAGGTATCAGTTTACCTTGTGTTACAGTGTACTGAAGGTATCAGTTTACCTTGTGTTACAGTGTACTGAAGGTATCAGTTTACCTTGTGTTACAGTGTACTGAAGGTATCAGTTTACCTTGTGTTACAGTGTACTGAAGGTATCAGTTTACCTTGTGTTACAGTGTACTGAAGGTATCAGTTTACCTTGTGTTACAGTGTACTGAAGGTATCAGTTTACCTTGTGTTACAGTGTACTGAAGGTATCAGTTTACCTTGTGTTACAGTGTACTGAAGGTATCAGTTTACCTTGTGTTACAGTGTACTGAAGGCATCAGTTTACCTTGTGTTACAGTGCACTGAAGGTATCAGTTTACCTTGTTTTACAGTGTACTGAAGGTATCAGTTTACTTTGTGTTACAGTGTACTGAAGGTATCAGTTTACCTTGTGTTACAGTTTACTGAAGGTATCAGTTTACCTTGTGTGACAGTGTACTGAAGGTATCAGTTTACCTTGTGTTACAGTGTACTGAAGGTATCAGTTTACCTTGTGTTACAGTGTACTGAAGGTATCAGTTTACCTTGTGTTACAGTGTACTGAAGGTATCAGTTTACCTTGTGTTACAGTGTACTGAAGGTATCAGTTTACTCTGTGTTACTGTGTACTGAAGGTATCAGTTTACCTTGTGTTACAGTGTACTGAAGGTATCAGATTACCTTCTGTTACAGTGTATTGAAGGTATCAGTTTACCTTGTGTTACAGTGTACTGAAGGTATCAGTTTACCTTGTGTTAAAGTGTACTGAAAGCATCAGTTTACCTTGTGTTACAGTGTACTGAAGGTATCAGTTTACCTTGTGTTACAATGTACTGAAGGTATCAGCTTACCTTGTGTTACAGTGTACTGAAGGTATCAGTTTACATTGTGTTACAGTGTACTGAATGTTTCAGTTTACCTTGTGTTACAGGTTACAGAAGGTATCAGTTTTCCTTGGGTTACAGGGTAATGAAGGTATCAGTTTACCTTGTGTTACAGTGTACTGAAGGTATCAGATTACCTTGTGTTACAGTGTACTGAAGGTATCAGTTTACCTTGTGTTACAGTGTACTGAAGGTATCAGTTTACCTTGTGTTACAGTGTACTGAAGGTATCAGTTTACCTTGTGTTACAGTGTACTGAAGGTATCAGCTTACCTTGTGTTAAAGTGTACTGAAGGCATCAGTTTACCTTGTGTTACAGTGTACTGAAGGTATCAGTTTACCTTGTGTTACAGTGTACTGAAGGTATCAGTTTACCTTGTGTTACAGTGTACTGAAGGTATCAGTTTACCTTGTGTTACAGTGTACTGAAGGTATCAGTTTACTTTGTGTTACAGTGTAGTAAAGGTATCAGATTACCTTGTGTTATAGTCTACTGAAGGTATCAGGTTACCTTGTGTTACTGTGTACTGAAGGTATCAGTTTACCTTGTGTTACAGTGTACTGAAAGTATCTGTTTACCTTAGAAACATCCAGGTGTTACAGTGTACTGAAGATATCAGTTTACCTTGTGTTCCAGTGTATGGAAGGTATCAGTTTACTTTGTGTTACAGTGGACTGAAGGTATCAGTTCACCTTGTGTTACAGTGTACTGAAGGTACCAGTTTACCTTGTGTTACAGTGTAATGAAGGTACCAGTTTACCTTGTGTTACAGTGTACTGAAGGTATCAGTTTACCTTGTGTTACAGTGTACTGAAGGTATCGGCATACCTTTTGTTACCGTGTACTGAAGGTATCCCTTTACCTTGTGTTACAGTGTACTGAATGTATCCGTTTACCTTGTGTTACAGTGTACTGAAGGTATCATTTTACCTTGTGTTAGTGTACTGAAGGTATCAGTTTACCTTGTTTTACAATGTACTGAAGGTATCAGTTTACCTTGTGTTACAGTGTACTGAAGGTATCAGCTTACCTTGTGTTACAGTTTACTGAAGGTATCAGTTTGCATTGTGTTACAGGATACTGAAGGTATCAGTTTACCATGTGTTACAGTGTACTGAAGGTATCAGGTTACCTTGTGTTACAGTGTACTGAAGGTATCAGTTTAGATTTTGTTACACTGTACTGAAGGCATCAGTTTACCTTGTGTTACAGTGCACTGAAGGTATCCGCTTACCTTGTGTTACAGTGTACTGAAGGTATCAGTTTACCTTGTGTTACAGTGCACTGAAAGTATCAGTTTACCTTGTGTTAGTGTACTGAAAGTATCAGTTTAGCTTGTGTTACAGTGTACTGAAGGTATCAGTTTACCTTGTGTTACAGTGTACTGAAGGTATCAATTTACCTTGTGTTACAGTGTACTGAAGGTATCAGTTTACCTTGTGTTACAGTGAACTGAAAGTATCAGCTTACCTTGTGTTACAGTGTATTGAAGGTATCAGTTTACATTGTGTTACAGGGTACTGAAGGTATCAGTTCACCTTGTGTTACAGTGTACTGAAGGTATCAGTTTACCTTGTGTTACAGTGTACTGAAGGTATCAGTTTACCTTGTGTTACAGTGTACTGAAGGTATCAGTTTACCTTGTGTAACAGTGCACTGAAGGTGCTGGTTTACCTTGTTTTACAGTGTACTGAAGGTATCAGTTTACCTTGTGTTACAGTGTACTGAAGGTATCAGTTTACCTTGTGTTACAGTGTACTGAAGGTATCTGATTACCTTGTGTTACAATGTACTGAAGGTATCAGTTTACCTTGTGTTAAAGTGTATTGAAGGTATCAGTTTACTTTGTGTTACAGTGTACAGAAGGTATCAGTTTACCTTAAAAACAGTTTATGTTGTGTTACAGTGTACTGAAGGTATCAGTTTACCTTACAAACAATCATATGTTACAGTGTACTGAAGGTATCAGTTTACCTTGTGTTACAGTGTACTGAAGGTATCAGTTTACATTGTGTTACAGTGTACTGAATGTATCAGTTTACCTTGTGTTACAGTGTACTGAAGGTATCAGTTTACCTTGTGTTACAGTGTACTGAAGGTATCAGATTACCTTGTGTTACAGTGTACTGAAGGTATCAGTTTACCTTGTGTTACAGTGTACTGAAGGTATCAGTTTACACTGTGTTACTGTGTACTGAAGGTATCAGTTTATCTTGTGTTACAGTGTACTGAAGGTATCAGTTTACCTTGTGTTACAGTGTACTGAAGGTATCAGTTTACCTTGTGTTACAGTGTACTGAAGGTATCAGTTTACCTTGTGTTACAGTGTACTGAAGGTATCAGTTTACCTTGTGTTACAGTGTACTGAAGGTATCAGTTTACCTTGTGTTACAGTGTACTGAAGGTATCAGTTTACCTTGTGTTACAGTGTACTGAAGGTATCAGTTTACATTGTGTTACAGTGTACTGAAGGTATCAGTTTACCTTGTGTTACAGTGTACTGAAGGTATCAGTTTACCTTGTGTTACAGGGTACTGAAGGTATCAGTTCCCCTTGTGTTACAGTGTACTGAAGGTATTAGATTACCTTGTGTTACATTGTACTGAAGGTATCAGTTTACCTTGTGTTACAGTGTACTGAAGGTATCAGGATACATTGTGTTACAGTGTACTGAAGGTATCAGTTTACCTTGTGTTACAGTGTACTGAAGGTATCAATTTAAATTGTGTTACAGTGTACTGAAGGTATCAGTTTACATTGTGTTACAGTGTACTGAAGGTATCAGATTATCTTGTGTTACAGTGCACTGAAGGTATTAGTTTACCTTGTGTTACAGTGTACTGAATGTATCAGCTTACCTTGTGTTACAGTGTACTGAAGGTGTCAGTTTACCTTGTGTTACAGTGTACTGAAGGTATCAGATTACCTTGAGTTACAGTGTACTGAAGGTATCAGTTTACCTTGTGTTACAGTGTACTGAAGGTATCAGTTTACCTTGTGTTACAGTGTACTGAAGGTATCAGTTTACCTTGTGTTACAGTGTACTGAAGGTATCAGTTTACCTTGTGTTACAGTGTACTGAAAGTATCAGTTTACCTTGTGTTACAGTGTACTGAAGGTATCAGTTTACCTTGTGTTACAGTGTACTGAAGGTATCAGTTTACCTTGTGTTAACGTGTACTGAAGGCATCAGTTTACCTTGTGTTACAGTTACTGAAGGTATCAGTTTACCTTGTGTTACAGTGTACTGAAGGTATCAGTTTACCTTGTGTTAGAGCGTACTGAAGGTATCAGTTTACTTTGTGTTACAGTGTACTGAAGGTATCAGGTTACATTGTGTTACAGTGTACTGAAAGTATCAGTTTACCTTGTGTTACAGTGTACTGAAGGTATCAGTTTACCTTGTGTTAAAGTGTACTGAAGGTATCAGTTTACCTTGTGTTATAATATACTGAAGGTATCAGTTTACCTTGTGTTATAGTGTACTGAAAGTATCAGTTTACCTTGTGTTACAGTGTACTGAAGGTATCAGTTTACCTTGTGTTACAGTGTACTGAAGGTATCAGTTTACCTTGTGTTAAAGTGTACTGAAGGCATCAGTTTACCTTGTGTTACAGTTACTGAAGGTATCAGTTTACCTTGTGTTGCAGAGTACTGAAGGTATCAGTTTACCTTGTGTTACAGGGTACTGAAGGTATCAGTTTACCTTGTGTTACAGTGTACTGAAGGTATCAGTTTACCTTGTGTTACAGTGTACTGAAGGTATCAGTTTACCTTGTGTTACAGTGTACTGAAGGTATCAGTTTACCTTGTGTTACAGTGTACTGAAGGTATCAGCTTACCTTGTGTTACAGTGTACTGAAGGTATCAGTTTACCTTGTGTTACAGTGTACTGAAGGTATCAGTTTACCTTGTGTTACAGTGTACTGAAGATATCAGTTTACCTTGTGTTACAGTGTACTGAAGGTATCAGTTTACCTTGTGTTACAGTGTACTGAAGGTATCAGCTTACCTTGTGTTACAGTGTACTGAAGGTATCAGTTTACCTTGTGTTAGTGTACTGAAGGTATCAGTTTACCTTGTGTTACAGTGTACTGAAGGTATCGGTTTATCTTGTGTTACAGTGTACTGAAGGTATCAGTTTACCTTGTGTTAAAGTGTACTTAAGGTAGCAGTTTACCTTGTGTTAAAGTGTACTGAAGGCATCAGTTTACCTTGTGTTACAGTGTACTGAAGGTATCAGTTTACCTTGTGTTACAGTGTACTGAAGGTATCAGTTTACCTTGTGTTACAGTGTACTGAAGGTATCAGTTTACCTTGTGTTAAAGTGTACTGAAGGTATCAGTTTACCTTGTGTTAAAGTGTACTGAAGGCATCAGTTTACCTTGTGTTATATTGTACTGAAGGTATAAGTTTACCTTGTGTTACAGTGTACTGAAGGTATCAGATTACCTTGTGTTAAAGGGTACTGAAGGTATCAGTTTTCCTTGGGTTAGAGTGTACTGAAGGCATCAGTTTACCTTGTGTTACAGTGTACTGAAGGTATCAGTTCACCTTGTGTTACAGTGTACTGAAGGTATCAGTTTACCTTGTGTTACAGTGTACTGAAGGTATCAGTTTACCTTGTGTTAAAGTGTACTGAAGGTATCAGCTTACTTTGTGTTACAGTGTACTGAAGGTATCAGTTTACATTGTGTTACAGGGTACTGAAGGTATCAGTTTACCTTGTGTTACAGGGTACTGAAGGTATCAGTTCACCTTGTGTTACAGTGTACTGAAAGTATCAGTTTACCTTGTGTTACAGTGTACTGAAGGTATCAGTTTACCTTGTGTTACAGTGTACTGAAGGTATCAGTTTACCTTGTGTTACAGTGTACTGAAGGTATCAGTTTACCTTGTGTTACAGTGTACTGAAGGTATCAGTTTACCTTGTGTTACAGTGTACTGAAGGTATCAGTTTACCTTGTGTTACAGTGTACTGAAGGTATCAGTTTACCTTGTGTTACAGTGTACTGAAGGTATCAGTTTACCTTGTGTTACAGTGTACTGAAGGTATCAGTTTACCTTGTGTTACAGTGTACTGAAGGTATCAGTTTACCTTGTGTTACAGTGTACTGAAGGTATCAGTTTACCTTGTGTTACAGTGTACTGAAGGTATCAGTTTACCTTGTGTTACAGTGTACTGAAGGTATCAGTTCACCTTGTGTTACAGTGTACTGAAGGTATCTGTTTACCTTGTGTTACAGTGTACTGAAGGTATCAGTTTACCTTGTGTTACAGTGTACTGAAGGTATCAGTTTACCCTGTGTTACAGTGTACTGAAGGTATCAGTTCACCTTGTG
The DNA here is from genome assembly GCF_019279795.1 of Protopterus annectens. Taxonomy (NCBI): domain Eukaryota; kingdom Metazoa; phylum Chordata; order Ceratodontiformes; family Protopteridae; genus Protopterus; species Protopterus annectens. The sequence goes on from NC_056744.1 coordinate 311,915,260, forward strand.
TTACAGTGCACTAAAGGTATCGGTTTACCTTGTGTTAAAGTGTATTGAAGGTATCAGTTGGCTTTGTGTTACAGTGTACTGAAGGTATCAGTTTACTGTTACTGTGTACTGAAGGTATCAGTTTACCTTGTGTTACAGTGTACTGAAGGTATCAGTTTACCTTGTGTTAAAATGTACTGAAGGTATCAGTTTACCTTGTGTTACAGTGTACTGAAGGTATCAGTTTACCTTGTGTTACAGTGTACTGAAGGTATCAGTTTACCTTGTGTTACAGTGTACTGAAGGTATCAGTTTACCTTGTGTTACAGTGTACTGAAGGTATCAGTTTACCTTGTGTTACAGTGTACTGAAGGTATCAGTTTCCCTTGTGTTACAGTGTACTGAAGGTATCAGTTTACCTTGTGTTACAGTGTACTGAAGGTATCAGTTTACATTGTGTTACAGTGTACTGAAGGTATCAGTTTACCTTGTGTTACAGTGTACTGAAGGTATCAGTTTACCTTGTGTTACAGTGTACTGAAGGTATCAGTTTACCTTGTGTTACAGTGTACTGAAGGTATCAGTTTACCTTGTGTTACAGTGTACTGAAGGTATCAGTTTCCCTTGTGTTACAGTGTACTGAAGGTATCAGTTTACCTTGTGTTACAGTGTACTGAAGGTATCAGTTTACCTTGTGTTACAGTGTACTGAAAGTATCAGCTTACCTTGTGTTACAGTGTACTGAACGTATCAGTTTACCTTGTGTTTCAGTGTACTGAAGGTATTAGATCACCTTGTGTTACAGTGTACTGAATGTATCAGTTTACTTTGTGTTACAGTGGACTGAAGGTATCAGTTCACCTTGTGTTACAGTGTACTGAAGGTATCAGTTTACCTTGTGTTACAGTGTACTGAAGGTATCAGTTTACTTTGTTTTACAGTGTACTGAAGGTATCAGTTTACCTTGTGTTACAGTGTACTGAAGGTATCTGATTACCTTGTGTTAGTGTAGTGAAGGTATCAGCTTACCTTGTGTTACAGTGTACTGAAGGTATCAGTTTACCTTGTGTTACAGTGTACTGAAGGTATCAGTTTACCTTGTGTTACAGTGTACTGAAGGTATCAGCTTACCTTGTGTTACAGTATACGGAAGGTATCAGTTTACCTTGTGTTACAGTGTACTGAAGGTATCAGTTTACCTTGTGTTACAGTGTACTGAAGGTATCAGTGTACTGAAGGTATCAGTTTACCTTGTGTTACAGTGTACTGAAGGTATCAGTTTACATTGTGTTACAGTGTACTGAAGGTATCAGTTCACCTTGTGTTACAGTGTACTGAAGGTATCAGTTTACCTTGTATTACAGTGTACTGAAGGTATCAGTTTACCTTGTGTTACAGTGTACTGAAGGTATCAGTTTACCTTGTGTTACAGTGTACTGAAGGTATCAGTTTACCTTGTGTTACAGTGTACTGAAGGTATCAGGTTACATTGTGTTACAGTGTACTGAAGGTATCAGCTCATCTTGTGTTACAGTGTACTGAAGGTATCAGTTTACCTTGTGTTACAGTGTACTGAAGGTATCAGTTTACCTTGTGTTACAGTGTACTGAAGGTATTAGATCACCTTGTGTTACAGTGTACTGAAGATATCAGTTTACCTTGTGTTACAGTGTACTGAAGGTATCAGTTTACCTTGTGTTACAGTGTACTGAAGGTATCAGTTTACATTGTGTTACAGTGTACTGAAGGTATCAGTTTACCTTGTGTTACAGTGTACTGAAGGTATCAGTTTACCTTGTGTTAACGTGTACTGAAGGCATTAGTTTACCTTGTGTTACAGTTACTGATGGTATCAGTTTACCTTGTGTTACAATATACTGAAGGTATCAGCTTACCTTGTGTTACAGTGTACTGAAGGTATCAGTTTACCTTGTGTTACAGGGTACTGAAGGTATCAGTTTACATTGTGTTAGTGTACTGAAGGTATCAGTTTTACTTGGGTTACAGGGTACTGAAGGTATCAGTTTACCTTGTGTTACAGTTTACCGAAAGTATCAGCTTACCTTGTGTTACAGTGTACCAAAGGTATCAGTTTACCTTGTGTTACAGTGTACTGAAGGTATCAGTTTACCTTGTGTTACAGTGTACTGAAAGTATCAGATTACCTTGTGTTACAGTGTACTGAAGGTATCAGTTTACCTTGTGTTACAGTGTACTGAAGGTATCAGTTTACCTTGTGTTACAGTGTACTGAAGGTATCAGTTTACATTGTGTTAGAGCGTACTGAAGGTATCAGTTTACATTGTGTTACAGTGTACTGAAGGTATCAGTTTACCTTGTGTTACAGTGTACTGAAGGTATCAGTTTACCTTGTGTTACAGTGTACTGAAGGTATCAGTTTACCTTGTGTTACAGTGTACTGAAGGTATCAGTTTACCTTGTGTTACAGTGTACTGAAGGTATCAGCTTACCTTGTGTTACAGTGTACTGAAGGTATCAGTTTACCTTGTGTTACAGTGTACTGAAGGTATCAGTTTACCTTGTGTTACAGTGTACTGAAGATATCAGTTTACCTTGTGTTACAGTGTACTGAAGGTATCAGTTTACCTTGTGTTACAGTGTACTGAAGGTATCAGTTTACCTTGTGTTACAGTGTACTGAAGGTATCAGTTTACCTTGTGTTACAGTGTACTGAAGGTATCAGATTACCTTGTGTTACAGTGTACTGAAGGTATCAGTTTACCTTGTGTTACAGTGTACTGAAGGTATCAGTTTACCTTGTGTTACAGTGTACTGAAAGTATCAGTTTACATTGTGTTACAGTGTACTGAAGGTATCAGTTTACCTTGTGTTAGTGTACTGAAGGTATTAGTTTACTTTGTGTTACAGTGTACTGAAGGTATCAGATTACCTTGTGTTACAGTATACTGAAGGTATCAGTTTACCTTGTGTTACAGTGTACTGAAGGTATCAGTTTACCTTGTGTTAGAGCGTACTGAAGGTATCAGTTTACTTTGTGTTACAGTGTACTGAAGGTATCAGATTACCTTGTGTTACAGTGTACTGAAGGTATCAGTTTACCTCGTGTTACAGTGTACTGAAGGTATCAGTTTACCTTGTGTTACAGTGTACTGAAGGTATCAGTTTACCTTGTGTTACAGTGTACTGAAGGTATCAGTTTACCTTGTGTTACAGTGTACTGAAGGTATCAGTTTACCTTGTGTTACAGTGTACTGAAGGTATCAGATTACCTTGTGTTACAGTGTACTGAAGGTATCAGATTACCTTGTGTTACAGTGTACTGAAGGTATCAGTTTACCTTGTGTTACAGTGTACTGAAGGCATCAGTTTACCTTGTGTTACAGTGTACTGAAGGTATCAGTTTACCTTGTGTTACAGTGTACTGAAGGTATGAGTTTACATTGTGTTACAGGGTACTGACGGTATCCGTTTACTTTGTGTTACAATGTACTGAAGGTATCAGTTTACCTTGGGTTACAGTTTACTGAAGGTATCAGTTTACCTTGTGTGACAGTGTACTGAAGGTATCAATTTACCTTGTGTTACAGTGTACTGAAGGTATCAATTTACCTTGTGTTACAGTGTACTGAAGGTATCAGTTTACCTTGTGTTACAGTGTACTGAAGGTATCAGTTTACCTTGTGTTACAGTGTACTGAAGGTATCAGTTTACCTTGTGTTACAGTGTACTGAAGGTATCAGTTTACCATGTGTTACAGTGTACTGAAGATATCAATTTACCTTGTGTTACAGTGTACTGAAGGTATCAGTTTACCTTGTGTTACAGTGTACTGAAGGTATCAATTTACCTTGTGTTACAGTGTACTGAAGGTATCAGTTTACCTTGTGTTACAGTGTACTGAAGGTATCAGTTTACCTTGTGTTACAGTGTACTGAAGGTATCAGTTTACCTTGTGTTATAGTGTACTGAAGGTATCAGTTTACCTTGTGTTACAATGTACTGAAGGTATCAGCTTACCTTGTGTTACAGTGTACTGAAGGTATCAGTTTACCTTGTGTTACAGTGTACTGAAGGTATCTGTTTACCTTGTGTTACAGTGTACTGAAGGTATCGGTTTACCTTGGGTTACAGTGTACTGAAGGTATCAGTTTACCTTGTGTTAAAGTGTACTGAAGGCATCAGTTTACCTTGTGTTACAGTGTACTGAAGGTATCAGTTCACCTTGTGTTACAGTGTACTGAAGGTATCAGTTCACCTTGTGTTACAGTGTACTGAAGGTATCAGTTTACCTTGTGTTACAGTGTACTGAAGGTATCAGTTCACCTTGTGTTACAGTGTACTGAAGGTATCAGTTTACCTTGTGTTAAAGTCTACTGAATGCATCAGTTTACCTTGTGTTACAGTGTGCTGAAGGTATCAGTTTACCTTGTGTTACAGTGTACTGAAGGTATCAGTTTACCTTGTGTTACAGTGTACTGAAGGTATCAGCTTACTTTGTGTTACAGTGTACTGAAGGTATCAGTTTACCTTGTGTTACAGTGTACTGAAGGTATCAGTTTACCTTGTGTTACAGTGTACTGAAGGTATCAGTTTACCTTGTGTTACAGTGTACTGAAGGTATCAGTTTACATTGTGTTACAGTGTACTGAAGGTATCAGTTTACCTTGTCTTACAGCGTACTGAAGGTATCAGTTTACCTTGTGTTACAGTGTACTGAAGGTATCAGGTTACCTTGTGTTACAGTGTACTGAAGGTATCAGTTTAACTTTTGTTACAGTGTACTGAAGGCATCAGTTTACCTTGTGTTACAGTGTACTGAAGGTATCAGTTTACCTTGTGTTACAGTGTACTGAAGGTATCAGTTTTCATTGGGTTACAGCATACTGAAGGTATCAGTTTACCTTGTGTTTCAGGGTACTGAAGGTATCACTTTACCTTGTGTTACAGTGTACTGAAGGTATCAGTTTACCTTGTGTTACAGTGTACTGAAGGTATCAGGTTACCTTGTGTTACAGTGTACTGAAGGTATCAGTTTACTTTGTGTTACAATGTACTGAAGGTATCAGTTTACCTTGGGTTACAGTTTACTGAAGGTATCAGTTTACCTTGTGTGACAGTGTACTGAAGGTATCAGTTTACCTTGTGCTAATGTCTACTGAATGCATCAGTTTACCTTGTTTTACAATGTACTGAAAGTATCAGTTTACCTTGTGTTAAAGTGTACTGAAGGTATCAGCTTACCTTGTGTTACAGTTTACTGAAGGTATCAGTTTACATTGTGTTACAGGATACTGAGGGTATCAGTTTACCTTGTGTTACAGTGTACTGAAAGTATCAGTTTACCTTGTGTTACAGTGTACTGAAAGTATCAGTTTACCTTATGTTACAGTGTACTGAAGGTATCAGTTTACCTTGTGTTACAGTGTACTGAAGGTATCAGTTTACCTTGTGTTACAGTGTACTGAAGATATCAGTTTACCTTGTGTTACAGTGTACTGAAGGTATCAGTTTACCTTGTGTTACAGTGTACTGAAGGTATCAGTTTACCTTGTGTTACAGTGTACTGAAGGTATCAGTTTACCTTGTGTTACAGTGTACTGAAGGTATCAGTTTACCTTGTGTTACAGTGTACTGAAGGTATCAGTTTACCTTGTGTTACAGTGTACTGAAGGTATCAGTTTACCTTGTGTTACAGTGTACTGAAGGTATCAGTTTACCTTGTGTTACAGTGTACAGAAGATATCAGATTACCTTGTGTTACGGTGTACTAAAGGTATCAGTTTACCTTGTGTTACAGTGTACTAAAGGTATCAGTTTACCTTGTGTTACAGTGTACTGAAGGTATCAGTTTACCTTGTGTTACTGTGTACTGAAGGTATCAGTTTACCTTGTGTTCCAGTGTATGGAAGGTATCAGTTTACTTTGTGTTACAGTGTACTGAAGGTATCAGTTTACCTTGTGTTACAGTGTACTGAAGGTATCAGTTTACCTCGTGTTATTGTGTACTGAAGGTATCAGTTTACCTTGTGTACAGTGTACTGAAGGTATCAGTTTACCTTGTGTTACAGTGTACTTAAGGTATCAGTTTACCTTGTGTTACAGTGTTACAGTGTACTGAAGGTATCAGTTTACCTTGTGTTACAGTGTACTGAAGGTATCAGTTTACCTTGTGTTACAGTGTACTGAAGGTATCAGTTTACCTTGTGTTACAGTGTACTGAAGGTATCAGTTCACCTTGTGTTACAGTGTACTGAAGGTATCAGTTTACCTTGTGTTACAGTGTAATGAAGGTACCAGTTTACCTTGTGTTACAGTGTACTGAAGGTATCAGTTCACCTTGTGTTACAGTGTACTGAAGGTATCAGTTTACTTTGTGTTACAGTGTACTGAAGGTATCAGCTTACCTTGCATACAGTGTACTGAGAGCATCAGTTTGCCTTGTGTTACAGTGTACTGAAGGTACCAGTTTACCTTGTCTTACAGCGTACTGAAGGCATCAGTTTACCTTGTGCTAGTGTACTGAAAGTATCAGGTTACCTTGTGTTACAGTGTACTGATGGTATCAGTTTAGATTTTGTTACAGTGTACTGAAGGTATCAGTTTATCTTGTGTTACAGTGCACTGAAGGTATCAGTTTACCTTGTGTTACAGTGTACTGAAATTATCAGTTTACCTTGTGTTACAGTGTACTGAAGGTATCAGTTTACCTTGTGTTACAGTGTACTGAAGGTATCAGTTTACATTGTGTTACAGTGTACTGAAGGTATCAATTTACCTTGTCTTACAGCGTACTGAAGGCATCAGTTTACCTTGTGTTACAGTGTACTGAAGGTATCAGTTTACCTTGTGTTACAGTGTACTGAAGGTGGCGGTTTACCTTGTTTTGCAGTGTACTAAAGGTATCAGTTATCTTGTGCTACAGTGTACTGAAGGTATCAGTTTACCTTGTGTTACAGTGTACTGAAGGTATCAGTTTACCTTTTGATACAGTGTACTGAAGGTATCAGTTTACCTTGTGTTACAGTGTACTGAAGGTATCAGTTTACCTTGTGTTACAGTGTACTGAAGGTATCAGTTTACCTTGTGTTACAGTGTACTGAAGGTATCAGTTTACCTTGTGTTACAGTGTACTGAAGGTATCAGTTTACCTTGTGTTACAGTGTACTGAAGGTATCAGTTTACCTTGTGTTACAGTGTACTGAAGGTATCAGTTTACCTTGTGTTACAGTGTACTGAAGGTATCAGTTTACCTTGTGTTACAGTGTACTGAAGGTATCAGTTTACCTTGTGTTACAGTGTACTGAAGGTATCAGTTTACCTTGTGTTACAGTGTACTGAAGGTATCAGTTTACCTTGTGTTACAGTGTACTGAAGGTATCAGTTTACCTTGTGTTACAGTGTACTGAAGGTATCAGTTTACCTTGTGTTACAGTGTACTGAAGGTATCAGTTTACCTTGTGTTACAGTGTACTGAAGGTATCAGTTTACCTTGTGTTACAGTGTACTGAAGGTATCAGTTTACCTTGTGTTACAGTGTACTGAAGGTATCAGTTTACCTTGTGTTACAGTGTACTGAAGGTATCAGTTTACCTTGTGTTACAGTGTACTGAAGGTATCAGTTTACCTTGTGTTACAGTGTACTGAAGGTATCAGTTTACCTTGTGTTACAGTGTACTGAAGGTATCAGTTTACCTTGTGTTACAGTGTACTGAAGGTATCAGTTTACCTTGTGTTACAGTGTACTGAAGGTATCAGTTTACCTTGTGTTACAGTGTACTGAAGGTATCAGTTTACCTTGTGTTACAGTGTACTGAAGGTATCAGTTTACCTTGTGTTACAGTGTACTGAAGGTATCAGTTTACCTTGTGTTACAGTGTACTGAAGGTATCAGTTTACCTTGTGTTACAGTGTACTGAAGGTATCAGTTTACCTTGTGTTACAGTGTACTGAAGGTATCAGTTTACCTTGTGTTACAGTGTACTGAAGGTATCAGTTTACCTTGTGTTACAGTGTACTGAAGGTATCAGTTTACCTTGTGTTACAGTGTACTGAAGGTATCAGTTTACCTTGTGTTACAGTGTACTGAAGGTATCAGTTTACCTTGTGTTACAGTGTACTGAAGGTATCAGTTTACCTTGTGTTACAGTGTACTGAAGGTATCAGTTTACCTTGTGTTACAGGGTACTGAAGGTATCAGTTTACCTTGTGTTACAGTGTACTGAAGGTATCAGTTTACCTTGTGTTACAGTGTACTGAAGGTATCAGTTTACCTTGTGTTACAGTGTACTGGAGGTATCAGTTTACCTTGTGTTACAGTGTACTGAAGGTATCAGTTTACCTTGTGTTACAGTGTACTGAAGGTATCAGTTTACCTTGTGTTACAGTGTACTGAAGGTATCAGTTTACCTTGTGTTACAGTGTACTGAAGGTATCAGTTTACCTTGTGTTACAGGGTACTGAAGGTATCAGTTTACCTTGTGTTACAGGGTACTGAAGGTATCAGATTACCTTGTGTTACAGTGTACTGAAGGTATCAGTTTACCTTGTGTTACAGTGTACTGAAGGTATCAGATTACCTTGTGTTACAGTGTACTGAAGGTATCAGTTTACCTTGTGTTACAGTGTACTGAAGGTATCAGTTTTCCTTGTGTTACAGTGTACTGAAGGTATCAGTTTACCTTGTGTTACAGTGTACTGAAGGTATCAGTTTACCTTGTGTTACAGTGTACTGAAGGTATCAGATTACCTTGTGTTACAGTGTACTGAAGGTATCAGTTTACATTGTGTTACAGTGTACTGAAGGTATCAGTTTACCTTGTGTTACAGTGTACTGAAGGCATCAGTTTACCTTGTGTTACAGTGTACTGAAGGTATCAGTTTACCTTGTGTTACAGTGTACTGAAGGTATCAGTTTACCTTGTGTTACAGGGTACTGAAGGTATCAGTTCTACTTGGGTTACAGGGTACTGAAGGTATCAGTTTACCTTGTGTTACAGTGTACTGAAGGTATCAGTTTACCTTGTGTTACAGTGTACTGAAGGTATCAGTTTACCTTGTGTTACAGTGTACTGAAGGTATCAGTTTACCTTGGGTTACAGTGTACTGAAGGTATCAGTTTACCTTGTGTTACAGTGTACTGAAGGTATCAGTTTACCTTGTGTTACAGTGTACTGAAGGTATCAGTTTACCTTGTGTTACAGTGTACTGAAGGTATCAGTTTATCTTGTGTTACAGTGTACTGAAGGTATCAGTTTACCTTGTGTTACAGTGTACTGAAGGTATCAGTTTACCTTGTGTTAAAGTGTACTGAAGGTATCAGTTTACCTTGTGTTACAGTGTACTGAAGGTATCAGTTTACCTTGTGTTACAGGGTACTGAAGGTATCAGTTCACCTTGTGTTACAGTGTACTGAAGGTATCAGTTTACCTTGTGTTACAGTGTACTGAAGGTATCAGTTTACCTTGTGTTACAGTGTACTGAAGGTATCAGTTTACCTTGTGTTACAGTGTACTGAAGGTATCAGTTTACCTTGTGTTACAGTGTACTGAAGGTATCAGTTTACCTTGTGTTACAGTGTACTGAAGGTATCAGTTTACCTTGTGTTACAGTGTACTGAAGGTATCAGTTTACCTTGTGTTACAGTGTGTTGAAGGTATCAGTTTACATTGTGTTACAGTGTGTTGAAGGTATCAGTTTACATTGTGTTACAGTGTACTGAAGGTATCAGTTTACCTTGTGTTACAGTGTACTGAAGGTATCAGTTTACCTTGTGTTACAGCGTACTGTAGGTATCAGTTTACCTTGTGTTGCAGTGTACTGAAGGTATCAGTTTACCTTGTGTTACAGTGTACTGAAGGTATCAGTTTACCTTGTGTTACAGTGTACTGAAGATATCAGTTTACCTTGTGTTACAGTGTACTGAAGGTATCAGTTTACCTTGTGTTACAGTGTACTGAAGGTATCAGTTTACCTTGTGTTACAGTGTACTGAAGGTATCAGATTACCTTGTGTTACAGTGTACTGAAGGTATCAGTTTACATTGTGTTACAGTGTACTGAAGGTATCAGTTTACCTTGTGTTACAGTGTACTGAAGGTATCAGTTTACCTTGTGTTACAGTGTACTGAAGGTATCAGTTTACCTTGTGTTACAGTGTACTGAAGGTATCAGTTTACCTTGTGTTACAGTGTACTGAAGGTATCAGCTCTTTTTGTGTTACAGTGTACTGAAGGTATCAGTTTACCTTGTGTTACAGTGTACTGAAGGCATCAGTTTACCTTGTGTTACAGTGTACTGAAGGTATCAGTTTACTTTTGTTAAAGTGTACTGAAGACATCAGTTTACCTTGTGTTACAGTGTACTGAAGGTATCAGATTACCTTGTGTTACAGTG
>NC_056744.1:311926111-312016111 GCF_019279795.1 Protopterus annectens
TCGGGGAAGAAATACGATCAATGATGATAGCCACGGATACACCGAGGTGTACGGGGGAAGAAAAACTATCAACGATGATAGCTAAGGATACACCGAGGTGTACAGGGGGAGAAAAAATATCAACGATGATAGCCAAGGATAGACCGAGTTGTACGGGAGGAGAAAAACTATCGACAATGATAGCCAAGGAGACACAGAGGTGTACGGGGGAAGAAATACGATCAATGATGATAGCCACGGATACACCGAGGTGTACAGGGGAAGAAAAACTATCAGCGATGATAGCTAAGGATACACTGAGGTGTACAGGGGGAGAAAAACTATCAACGATGATAGCCAAGAATACACCAAGGTGTACGGGGGAAGAAAAACTATCAACAATGATAGCCAAGGATACACAGAGGTGTACGGGGGGAGAAAAACTATCAGCGATGATAGCCAAGGATACACCGAGGTGTACGGGGGTATGGGGGAGAAAAACTATCAACGATGATAGCCAAGGATACACCGAGGTGTACAGGGGACGAAAAACGATCAGCGATGATAGCCAAGAATATACCAAGGTGTACTGGGGGAGAAAAACTATCAACGATGATAGCCAAGGATACACAGAGGTGTACGGGGGAAGAAAAACTATCAACGATGATAGCCAAGGATACACCGATGTGTACGGGGGAAGAAAATCGATCAACAATGATAGCCAAGGATACACCGAGGTGTACGGGAGGAGAAAAACTATCAACGATGATAGCCAAGGATACACCGAGGTGCATGGGGGAAGAAAAACTCTGAACGATGATAGCCAAGGATACACCGAGGAGGTGTACGGGGGGAGAAAAACTATCAACGATGATAGCCAAGGATATACCAAGGTGTACGGGGGGGGGGGGGAAGAAAAACTATCAACAATGGTAGTTTAGAATACACCAAAGTGTACAGAAAGAGAAGGAGACGATACATTTAAAAGTGTTATAAGGAAGTGGGAAGGTTAAGGACTAAAGATAAAGAAGAAAGAAGTAGAAACTCTTTCAAAATTTTTAATTATATCAATAAGTTTTACTTAGGTCGAGAGCAATGGTGAATGCATCTACCATGAAAAGTGGCAAACAAGACCTGAGTCGGTTCTGAGGCTTGGAACCAACCCCATAAGTATAGGATAAAATTAAAATTGACAACATCACATCATGAGTTAGCAACTTTGTTAGGTACTTTATTCAACCACAAGCCTAAGTACTGGTTTTGTCCCTGCTGAATGGAAAACAGCAACCATCACCCCCCTTCAACGGGGTACAGCAACAGACCCTGGGAACTATAGACCTACAAGCTTACCAGCCTTATCTGTAAGGCCATGGAATGAATCCTCATGGACCTTATAAATAATGACATAGGTGATCTCCAAACCCTTGATCTGACACAGTTTGCTTTTGTCAAAAGCAGGTCATGCCTGTTAAACCTGGTGAACTTCTTTGAAAATGTCACCAGAGCTATAGATGAAAGCATATCTGTCCATATAGCCTACCTTGACTTAGCCAAGGCCTTCAACACAATCCCACATTCGGGCATTATTGATAAACTGTCCCAGTTGAATATCAACATAATAGCATAATAGCATGTAAGGGTGATAAAGGATAGTGAGGGAAAGGTACTCACAAGAGAGGAGTGTGTGTTGAGTAGATGGAAAGAGTATTTTGAGTGGCTGATGAATGAAGAGAATGAGAGAGAGAGAAGGTTGGATGATGTGGGGATAGTGAATCAGGAAGTGAAACAGATTAGCAAGGAGGAAGTCAGGGCAGCTATGAAGAGGATGAAGAATGGAAAGGCTGTTGGCCCAGATGACATACCAAAGGAAGCATGGAGGTGCTTAGGAGAAATGGCAGTGGAATTTCTAACTAGATTGTTTAATGAAATTTTGGAAAGTCAGAGGATGCCTGAGGAGTGGAGAAAAAGTGTTTTGGTACCTATCTTTAAGAATAAGGGTGATGTGCAGAGCTGCAGTAACTACAGAGGGATAAAACTGATTAGTCACAGCTTGAAGTTATGGGAAAGAGTAGTGGAAGCAAGGTTAAGAAGGGAGGTGATGATTAGTGATCAGCAGTATGGTTTCATGCCAGGAAAGAGCACTACAGATGCAATGTTTGCTCTGAGAGTGTTGTTGGAGAAATACAGAGAAGGTCAGAAGGAGTTGCATTGTGTCTTTGTAGACTTGGAGAAGGCATATGACAGGGTGCCTAGAGAAGAGTTGTGGTATTGTATGAGGAAGTCGGGAGTGGCAGAGAAGTACGTAAGAGTGGTACAGGATATGTACGAGGGTAGTGTGACACTGGTGAGGACTGCAGTGGGAGTGACAGATCCGTTTAAGGTGGAGGTGGGATTACATCAAGGATCAGCTCTGAGTCCTTTCTTATTTGCAGTGGTGATGGACAGGTTGACAGATGAGATCAGATAGGAGGCCCCGTGGACTATGATGTTTGCAGATGACATTGTGATCTGTAGTGAGAGTAGGAATCAGGTTGAGGAGACTCTGGAGAGGTGGAAATATGCTCTAGAGAGCAGAGGAATGAGGGTCAGCAGGGCTAAGACAGAATATATGTGTGTAAATGAGAGGGAGGGTAGAGGAATGGTGAGGATGCAGGGAGTAGAGTTGGTAAAGGTGGACGAGTTTAAGTACTTGGGATCAACAGTTCAGAGTAATGGTGAATGTGGAAGAGAGGTGAAGAAGAGAGTACAGGCAGGGTGGAATGGGTGGAGAAGAGTGTCAGGAGTGATTTGTGACAGACGGGAATCAGTAAGAGTGAAAGGGAAGATCTACAAGAGTGTAGTGAGACCAGCTGTGTTATATGGGTTGGAGACAGTGGCATTGACAAAAAGGCAGGAGGCAGAGCTGGATGTGGCAGAGTTAAAGATGTTAAGATTTGCAATCGGTGTGACTAGGATGGATAGGATTAGGAATCAGTATATTAGAGGGTCAGCTCATGTTGGACAGTTTGGAGACAAAGCAAGAGAGACGAGATTGCGTTGGTTTGGACATGTGCTGAGGAGGGATGATGGGTATATTGGGAAAAAGATGCTAAGGATGGAGCTGCCAGGTAAGAGGAATAGAGGAAGGCCTAAGATAAGGTTTATGGACGTGGTGAGAGCGGACATGCAGGCGGTTGGTGTGACAGAGCAAGATGCAGAAAATAGGAAGAAATGGAAAGAGATGATCCGCTGTGGCGACCCCTAACGGGAAAAGCCAAAAGAAAATGATGATGATGTCCCAGTTGAATATCAACCCTTATGTCATCAGGTGGTTTGCTAACTGATCACACTCAGTCAAAGTTGGGGACTTTACCTCAGCAAATAGACATGTAACCAGTGGGGTTCCAGAGGGGTCAGTGCTGGGCTCCCTATTATGTGGAATATACTTCTCATAAGTTCAGGCCAAAACAGAGGGGCTGTGGCTGACTAAGTTTACTGATGACTGCAAATTAGGTGCAATCACTGAATCCCCAAACAATGTCACTAGACTTCAACAGGGACTTCACAAGCCAATGATTGGTGCCAAAACCATGAACTCAAACTCAATACTAAAAAATCCATTTATCATCCCCTTCAGTAAAAACAAAATGCCTGCAGACTGTCATTTAAATAATACCTGAAGTAACAACTTAGCAGTGAGAGACCTAAAACTCAAGTTGACTGTGGTCTAAACTTTGACCACCATGTGTCTACTGTGGCAAGGAAGGCATTCTATGTTGACACCTCATTAGCAAAGGCATTGCCTCAACAGCAAAAGAGGTCATAACACCCCTGTACTCAACCCTCCTCAGGCCAATAATAGAGTACAGTGCTCCCTTTGGTATGTACCTTACCAGGCACCTGCAGCAACTTGAGAGTCCTCAGAAATTTCTAACCAAGAAACTTCAGGGTCTCCAACACATCACACATTGACAGACTGAAGGCTGGAGAAAGAGAAGGTCATGGTCAGCTGCCTGTCAAGTGTCAGGGTCCATCAGATCACATACACACTCAAGTCTGTCAACAACATAGGTTCATAGGTTTATACTAGGCTATCTGCCCTAAAGGCATTTATAAGCGTAGCCCAAATTTTTGTGGCTTACGCCACCCCTTATATGAAAAAATACTGTGCCCATTAGTTTGTTGTGCCTCTGTCCAGCAGTGACACAGAGATGATTCCCGGGATAAACCTACGATCTCCCATCCACAGGTCAAGATTTCTCTTGAACAGAGCCAGCGAGGTGCTCTGCCTCACATGGATCAGGATTTTATTCCACAGCATAGGGAGTCTCTGAGTGATAAATCTATCCCTCCAGCACGTCCTATTTATATCCGTGCTAAGGTTTAAGTCGCTTGCTCTAGTGGTTTTGGTGGATTTGGATTTTTTGAGGTGGAGCATGTCCATTAATTCTGGGTTGGACATGGTCTTGTATGTCAGGCACATGTCACCTCTGAGCAGACGGTATGCAACTGAATAGAGCTGGAGTTTCTTCAATCTGGCAGCATATGACAGATTTTGATTTTGGAGTCCCTTTATCCTTTTGGTGAGGAACATTTGGGGTCTCTCCAATTGCTGCAGATGTCGGGTGAGATACATCCCGAATGGGGCATTGTACTCGATCATTGGTCTGATAAGTGAAGAGTACAGGGGAACAATGACCTCACTAGATCTGGATGTGAATCCCTTCACGATCAGGTGGGCAATGTAGAAGGTCTTTCTAACCACTTTAGCAACGTGAGTGTCAAAAGAAAGGCCACTGTCAACCTGGGTCCCCAGGTCCCTGATAACCTCTTCTGTGCTTAGTGGATTGCCACCTATATGGTAGCTTGGGGTTACCTTATTTTTCCCGAAGGGTATGACTATACAGTTTTTGGCGTTTAACTTCAGGCCATGGCTCTGGCACCAGCTATCTGTTTCCGTGAGTCCCTTCTGAAGGATATCCGTGTCCGATGCACTTTCCACTATGGCCCAGTTTGCAGTCGCCTGCAAACTTTGTCAGCCAAAGTCCTCCCATGTTGGCCTGTACTTCTGAGAAGTAGATGCCGAACAATAGGGGCCAAGGACCGAGCCCTGTGGGACACCACTTGTGACCGGCTTGGAGTCTGACATAGCGCCAGCAACTCTAACCCTGTGGGTTCTGTCCTTAAGCCAGTTTGCAACCCATCTTGTGACATATGGGTTTACATTTAAGCTGGTAAGTTTTTCTACAATACCCGAGTGGGGTATTGTGTCGAAGGCCTTTGCAAGGTCAAGGTAGACTGTATGGACTGCCTTTCCCTCATCAATGGCCTTGGTGACTGTTTCGAAGAAGTCGACCAAGTTCAAAAGGCATGATCTGCCCTTGACGAAGCCAAACTGGGTCGGGTCCAATGTCTGCAAGTCCCCTATATCTTTGTTTATGAGCTCCATTATGATCCTCTCCATAGCTTTGCAGACTAGACTTGTTAAGCTTATGGGGCGGTAATTACCAGGGTCCGTAGAGGCACCGCCTTTGTGGAGTGGGACCACAGTTGCCATACGCCACTCCTTGGGCACGTATCCTGTGGTAAGGCTGAGATTAAACAGCTGCCTTATGTGCGGGTTTAATTCCTCATTTAGCTTGTGTAGCACACAGCCGGGGACACCATCCGGTCCCATTGACGCTGTGTTTTTAGAGAGAGCAGCTTTCACCTGCGCATTTGAGATGTCTGGGAGGCTACACTCTGCTGGGATAGTTATCTCTCCTTTAGGGGGGGAGAGGGGGTGAAGTTTGCACTGAACCTGTTTGCCAGTATGTTGGCAATGTCTGTGGGTTCAGTGATTTTTGTATCATTTTGGACTAATTCTGAGCATACGTGGGAGTTTCCACCCAGGTTCCTAACATAGCTGAAAAAGGCCTTATGATTGTCCTTTGAATCCATGGCAATTTTTCTCTCAAAATTGGCCTTAGTTGATTTTATGAGTGCTCGTATTTTTTTACTAATAATGATCAGGGGTGACTTCCCTTTTATGGATTTTGATCTATCATGTAATAGCTTTCTCCTCTTATTGTAAAGTTTGTTAATGGCTGGGGTCCACCAGACTGGACGTTTGCCCTTTGTGGAAAGAGTCTTGGTTTTATTTGGGATTGCCTGATCCATGCAGTCCTGGAGGTGTTCATAGAAGGCATTTGTAAGGGCTTCCGCAGCTTTGGTTGTGGTTTCCACTGGCTCAGAGGCCTTGAAGGATACCACACCAGTCTTGAGTAGTGTGAAGTTTGCTTTAGAGAAGTTCTTCACTGTGGTCTTTTTTGTTTGGGGTGGGGGCGGGATGTGGATTTCCAGTGAGATTAGTTTATGATCAGATCTCACCAATGAGGGAAATACTTCCAGTGTGGAGCATTTTGTCCCCATGTTTGTGATAATGAGATCTAGTATATTTTCTCCTCTCGTGGGAACAGTGACTAGCTGTTCCATGGCATTTGAATTTATAAACTCCAGGAACCATTGGGCAAGAAAGTTAGGGCTTGAGTAATTTTCCCAGTCTATATTCGGGTAGTTGAAGTCACCCAATATGATGGTGTTTGGAGATACATTTATACCCTCCAGTGTCTTCAGGAAGGCTGTGTGGGGTTCCTGAGTTTGAGAGGGTGGCCTGTAGCATGCTACAATTTGTAGAGCAGTTTTGCCAATGGTTAGTTGCACCTGGATGGTTTCCGAAGCTTCATGCATTGCCACCAACCTGGAGGTGTGGGTATCCTTTATGAATATGGATACACCCCTCTCCTTTTGTGGTGTGGTCCGGGTTTTGGGGCCGGAACGCATGATATGAGGTAAAACCTAATAGTGCCGGGGTGCTCTCAGGAGCCTTGAACCAGGTTTCAGTTACAGCACAGACATCGATGTTCTCCATACTGAGAAGGGCCTCGAGTCGTGCATTTTGAGATTTAGACTTCTGGCATTGAGCAGCATTACCCTCAGTTTCTTCCCATTTTTGTTTTCTAGGGTGGTAGGTTTAGAATTTGAGCCTTGCCTAAAACAAGTACCGTTATGACTCTGTCACAGTGCATATTGGAGTGAATGACTTGAGTTCTGCCTCACTGAACTATATTAAGACAGACATGACTGAACTCTCAGATTATGTGTCCCAGACAGGTATGTCCCTAGACCTAAGCAGCATTCTACCTTCACCCAGGATGATGTCTCAATATAAACAAAAATGATTGACTTCAACAATTGGCTTAGCTTCTGGTGTCAATCCAGAGGGATCCAGTATCTGTCAGCCTGTGAAGATATGGCCAACAGACCATGTTGGTTTGCCAGAGATGGTCTTCACATGTTGCCTCTTGGCTTTCAGTTACTGGCAAAGGTACTTGCCTCCCCCATAGGGCCTTTCTTCGGTAATGTCATAACAACAAAATTCCCAATATAAAAAATCCACTAAAGGCAAACTCAAGGTTATTCTGCTTAATGCTAGGAGTGGAAACTGCACTCAGTGGAATCACTCTTTACCTTGGAAGATGCCAATGTTTGTGCAGTCAGAGACATGGTTCAAGGCCGCGGACAGCACCCCAGCCATGCAGGGCTTTAATGCCTTCCACACATTCAGACCTCAAAAAGAGCATGAAAGAGCAAAAGGTGGAGGTGTATCCAACTTCATTAAAGACAAATACACCTCAAGATTGGTCAGACAGTACAACTACCTAGAGCTACTCCAAGTCCAACTAACTGTAGGTAAAACCCCCTTCCATATCACTGTTAGCTACAGATCCCCCACCATGAACCATGAGAACCACTCTGCCTACTTGGACCTACTTTAGTCACTCACTATACAGTCAAACACCTTGGTCATGGTTGATTTCAAGTATACTTCCATCAACTGGGAGTTATATATGAGCATAAACATGCTCGTCCTAAGGTCCCTGAACTTTGTTAATACAAATACTCTGGAAAAGATAGTCTGCACCCCCACAAGGGGCTTACATGTCCTAGACTTAGTACTCACCAACATGGAGGTCTCTGCACTACCCCCTGTGTGTGTTGCCCTCCCCGATAAAGTCTGATCATAAATCAGTCTCGTGTGAAGTAGCAATCATACCTGACCTCCCCAAGAGCAAAAAGGATGGAAGATTTCTCCAACACAAAGTATAACCTCCCAAACAATGGCATAAATAGTTTCACTGCACTGCTACCACGGTCAGCAAAGACTACCATACACAGGTGTACATAAATGCCCTGTATAAACACCTCCCTGTATAAACACCTATACAAATGTATAGACTCAGCTGTACCCGAATGGATCAAAACAAGGTCCTCACAAAAAAACAAGCCACCCGGGTGGACATCAAGCATAAATAGGTTATACAACAAGAAGAAGAAACTAATAGGTTCATAGGTTCATAGGTTGGTACTAGGCTATCAGCCCTAGGGCCTATACAAGCCTAGCCATAAGAATTCCCTGGCTATTTCTTCCCACATTATTTACTTTCCTGGACCCCTGTCTAGCAGGGCGACTGACATGATCCCTGGGGTGAATTTCCTTTCTCCCATCCAATCGTCAAGGTTCCTCTTTAAGAGGTCCAAAGAGACACTCTGCTTGACATGTATGGACAATCTATTCCAGAGTCTGGGGAGTCTCTGGGTCAGGAACCTATCCCTCCAGCATGTTGTGTTTATTGTGATGACAAGGTTTAGATCCCTGAAGCGTGTAGCTCTGAGGGATTGGGATTTCTTTAAGTGTAGCATGTCCAACAGCTCTGGGTTTGACATGGCCTTCTATGTTAAGCAGAGATCGCCTCTGAGTAGACGATATGCGACAGAGTATAGCTGGAGTTTAAGGCGGTCAGTGTAGGGCATCTGCTTTAGGCCTGTGATTCTTTTAGTGAGGTATTTCTGAGGCCTTTCCAGTTGTTGCAGATGTCTTGAGAGGTGCATACCAAATGGGGCGTTGTATTCTATAATGGGTCTAATGAGGGATGAGTACAGTGGGACAATGACCTCCTTTTTTCTGGATGAAAAGCCCTTTGTGATGAGGTGTGCCACATAGAAGCATTTCCTGACTGTTGTGGTGATGTGGTTATCAAAGGTGAGACCACTGTCCACCTGTGTCCCTAAGTCTCTTATCACACTTTCTGTGTTTAGTGTACTGCCACCTATATGGTAATTCATGGATACATGTTTTTTCCCCAAAGGGGATAAACAATACATTTCTTGGCATTGAGCTTGAGCCCATGGCTCTGGCACCAAGCATCTGTTTCTGTAAGGCCCTTTTGTAGAGTATCCACATCATTTGGGGATTCAATAATGGCTCCCAGTTTGCAGTCATCTGCAAACTTTGTTAGCCAGAGTCCCTTAGTGTTGACCTGTACTTCAGAGAAGTAGATGCCAAACAAGAGCGGCCCCAGGACTGAACCCTGAGGTACTCCACTTGTCACTTGTCTGGAGCTGGATTTGGAATCGGCTACTTTTACAGTGTGGGTTCTATCAGTAAGCCATTTAACAACCCATTGGGTGACATAGGGATTAATGCCCAACTTAGTACGTTTATCTATGATTCCAGAGTGGGGGATGGTGTCAAAGGCCTTGGCAAGGTCTAGATAGGCTGTGTGGACCACCTTACCCTTATCCATGGCTCTGGAGACTGATTAAAAGAAGTCAATCAGGTTCAGGAGACAAGATCGGCCCTTCACAAACCCAAACTGGGTGGGGTCCAGTGTTTGAAGGTTGCCAATGTCTTTGTTTATAAGTTCCATGATAATACGCTCCATGGCCTTGCAGACAAGGCTTGTCAGACTGATGGGACGGTAGTTTCCGGGATCCAAGGTGGATCCCCCCTTGTGGATTGGGATAACTGTAGCTCTGCGCCACTCAGTGGGCATGAAACCTGAGGTGAGGCTATGATTAAACATGACACTTAGGTGAGGTGCCAGTTCATATTGTAGTTCATGTAGTACACAGCCCGGGATGTCATCTGGTCCCATGGATGCTGTATTCTTGGCTTTAGAGAGTGCGTTTTGTACCTGTGTGGCCGTTATTACTGGAATTTGGCAATCTTCCGGTATTGAGATGGGCCATTTAGGGGGTGAGAGGGGGGTGAAGTTGGCACTGAATCTATCTGCCAGGATATTGGCAATATCCTTCGGATCAGTATATTTAATGCCATTCTGTTTTAGCTCAGAGCAGATCTGAGCATTGCCATTTAGATTCTTGACATAGTTATAGAATGCTTTGTGGTTGTCTTTGGAATCTTTGGCAATTTTATTTTCGTAACTAGCTTTGGAGGATTTTACGAGGCATCTCAGTTTCTGAGGCTAGTAAGGGAGTTTTTTGCATCCTGGGATTTTCCTCTTTTCTGCAAAAGTTTCTTCCTTTTGTTGTAAAGTTTGTTTATGGCAGGGGACCACCAGATTGGCTTCCTTTTTTTGGATGAGAGCATTTTGGTTCTATTTGGGATGGCACGATTCATGCATGAGTGGATGTGCTCGTACAGTGTCTTAGTGTAGGATTCAGCAGTTGAACTTTCAGTTCCCGTCTGCATGGGTGTCATGAAGTTGGTCACTTCTGACTTGAGTAGCATGAAGTTGGCTTTGGAGAAGTTTTTTATGGTGGTTTCTTTACTGGGGGGTGGGGGGGATGTGGATGTTAAGGGTGATTAGCTTATGGTCAGACCTGACTAACGAGGGGTTGACCATAGGTATAGAGCAGTGATTTCCCATGTTGGTAATGACCAGGTCTAGGATATTGAAGCCCCTGGTGGGACTATGGATTAGTTGATCCAGGGCATTGGAATTTATGAATTCCAAGAACCGTTGCGCAAAGGTATTGGGACACGAGTAGTTTTCCCAGTTAATGGCAGGGTAGTTAAAAATCACCCAGTATTAGGGTGCTTGGTTCTATCTTAATATTTTCCAGTATGTTTAGAAAGGTGTAGTGAGAATCTTGGGGATGGTGGGGGATCTGTAGCAAGCTACAATTTGGATTGCAGTCTTACCTAGTGTTAGTTGCACTTGGAGAATTTCAGACACATTGTGTTGGCCAACTAGCCTGGTGGTGTGAATATCCTTGGTGAATATTGACACTCCTCCACCTTTAGTGTTTCGGTCCTGGTTTGGTGGCCGAAAAGTGTGGTACGAGTTGTAGCCTGGTATTGCAGGGGTGCTCTCTGGAGCCTTGAACCAGGTCTCAGTTACTGCACAGATATCGATGTTCTCCATTTTTAGGAGTGCCTCAAGAGAGTGCATTTTGAGGTTTAGACTTCTAGCATTGAGTAGCATTACCTTCAGATTTTGCATGCTTGTACCTGTTACGATGGTGGTTTTGTCCTTTGAAGTTTGCCTAAAAAAGGCACTATAATGTCGAAGAACAAGAGGGAACTGACTCGGCAGAGAAAGGACATCCTCCACAGCTTGAACAAGCAAATTAGATATCTTGTAAAGTCCTCTAAAGCCAATTATGAAGCAAACCTAACATCCCTAACTAAGGATAATCATAAGGCATTCTTTAGCTACATCAGAAATCTTTAAAGGGAAGGCACAGCTTTGTGCCGAACTAGTAGTAGACAGTACCACTCATACTGACCCTGAGGATATTGTCAACCTGCTAGCAAACAGACTTAGAGCAAACTTCATCCCCCTTTCCCCACCAGATATACCCCAAAGCATACTTGTCACCAGTCCTCTACCTAGTATCTCCAAAGAGCATGTCATAACCGCACTCTCTATGGCAAAATTGCAACCTCTATGAGAACAGATAACATCCCAGGATGCCTACTATATGATCTAAAAAAGCACCTAGCAGAACCACTTGGCACTCTCTTCAACCACAGTCTTAAGTATTGGCTTTGTCCAAGCAGAGTGGAAAATACCATCAATAATTCCTTTTCACAAAGGGAGTCTATCAACTGACCCTGGGAACTATAGATCCATAAGCCTAAATAGCCTTATCTGCAAGGCTATGGAGAGAATCATCATTGACCTTATCAAAGACATAGGTGACCTTCAAACTCTTGACGCGACCCAATTTGGCTTCATTAAGGGTAGAACATGCTTATTAAACCTGGTAGACTTCTTCAAGAATGTCACCAAAGCCCTGGATGAAGGCAGACAAAACAGTACATACAGTCTATCTGGACTTAGCCAAGGCTTTTGACACAATCCCCCACTCAGACATCATTGAGAAACTCACCCAGCTGGGAAGTAAACAGGATATATTACTGTGCAGCTAAATTAATAAAAGATAAAATTCTACCACAAGAACACAGGGAAGTGAGGGAAAGGAAGGGGAGAAATTAAATGCCATCATGGAAGTATCAAATAAAAAAATATATAAAGCAGTTAAGACAAGAAGTGTCACTGTTAGAGAAGTATACAAGAGGGAACAGATCAATAAAAATGCTTAGAAAAATAGACGTGATAAAGGCAACGCACAATATTATAACAGATCAGGATCCATCATGCACTATCACAAATAATAAACTAAAAATATTGGCACAGGCAGAAAAACTTAGAAGATACACAGATAAATATAAAGGATGAGTACAAAATAAGCAATTTATTGATGATCCCAAAAAGTTTTATAGAGAATTGGGAAACAAGGTAAAAGGAATTGAAAGACTACCCAAAAAGAAGAACTAGATACATTTTGGAAAAGTATTTTTGACTGTTCTGTGGAACATAACAAAAATGCTAAATGGATAGATGAAGTAAAAGAAAGTATAAGAAGTTCAGAGGTACAGGATATGAAATGGGATAAAGTAACAGCTAGAGAGAGATTGAAACAAAGTTCTTTGCAGGGAGATTTAGCCATGAGTTAGAACTATTTATATCCACACCCTGAACAGATACCATCCTGGCTAACAACAGGAAAAACAATGCTCCTGCTTAAGAGTGAACATGTAAGCTACCATAAACATTATAGACCAATAACCTGGTTTCCAACTACATATAAAATATACATGGAATTGATGATGACAGAGTTTATAGTCATTTAGAAGAAAACTCAATTATGGCAATAGAACAAAAGGGCAATAAAAGAAAGTCATATGGAACAAAGGATCATTTGTTGCTAAATAAAGTCATAATGGAGAACTGTAAAAAGGGGAAGAATCTAAATATGTCTTGGATTGACTACAGAAAAGCATTTGATAGTATCCCACATTTATGGGTAAAAGAGAGCTTAAAAAATGTATAAAATACACCCTACACTGATCAACTACATTACAGTGACCATGAAACAGTGGCAGACCATTTTGCAATTAAGCCATGATAAAGGACAAATTAACATTCCAGGTATAAAAATTAAAAGGGGGATATTCCAGTGTGACTCCCTGTCACCTCTACTATTCTGTTTTGCCCTTAACCCATTAAGCTGGCTACTTAACAGATTAGGCCATGGCTATAATTTGGCTCCTAGAAAACAACAAAGTGTAAAGACTTCTCATCTTCTCTTTTTCAATGATTTAAAACTGTATAGCTCATCAGATGTGGAACTGAAAACACAACTGCAAGCAGTCAAAACTTTTTCAGATGATATAAGAATGTAATTTGGTCTTGATAAATGTGCAAAAGCAACCTATAAAGTAGGAAAACTGCAGCACCAAGAAAACATCAGTTTGGGACAGGAATGTGATATAGAAGAACTTGAGCAAGAGGGTGTGCATAAATATTTGGGAATTGATGAAGGATCAACAATAAAACATGAACAAATGTGAATAAAACTTTTATTTATTTATTTTATTTTACATTTGTTGACCGGGCTAGTCTAGCTGGATATATTTCCATTTTCAGTAGAGGCCCGGGGAGAAAAGCTCCACATATACATAAGCAATGAGACATATTATTAATAAGCGCACTGATTAAAAAGTAAAAGAAAAAAATAAGTAGTAATAAAAATATTAATTAAGATAAAACAAGTTGATAAAGTTAAAAACTAAGGCATACCATCTAAAAGTCATGACTAGAGTTAGGTCAGTTTTGAAGCTTCTAACATAATTCAAACAAGCTAAGCCATAAGGCTCCAACTAAAAAGGAAAAAAAAGAAAAGTAACAAGTGGAAGGAGAAGACAGAGAAAAAAAGTGTGTGATAAAGAGAGAGAGAAGAGGCAGTGGTCTTGAAGTGAGAGAAGAAAATAAAAAGATAGACGAGATGATATTGGAGAGGTAAGAGAGATGGGTCAGAGCATAGAAGGAATACAAGGGAAAAGAAAGGTAATTATTAGGTCTTGAGCACAAGATAGGTTAAAAAGGTCAGGAGAGGGGGGGAGAGAAGTCAGTCAGGTGTATTACATGAGCAAAGCCAGTGATTTTGGAAGTACAGTTTGATTTGTTGTTTGAAGAGAGGTAAGGATGTGATTAGAGTTATATCCTTAGGTAGCAAATTCCATACTCGGCCTACAGTATTAGTGAATAAAGAGTCACCAGCTAAGTTGTGGGCCTTTATTGGTTTGGTCAAGAGTTTAGAAGAGGAGCGAAGGGAAGTAAGATTGTTATATGGGAGTAAGAGCTGTGATAGAATAGGGGGTGTTATCAGGTTGGTACAGAATTTTATGGGCAATAGTAAGTTGTGAGATTATAAGATGATTTTTTAGTTCTAGCCAGCCTAGCAGTTTCAAATTAAGGCAGTGATGGGTTTTGAAAGGGTTACCAGTGGCAAAGCGGGCAATATTATTATAGCAGGTTGCAAGTTTGTTTAGGTTAGTTTTCTTGAGGTTGGTGAAGATAGGGGAGGCGTAAAAGAGAGTGGATATGAGATGGGAGTGGGCAATAGTAGCTCTAGCAGATGGGGTCAGAAATGGTTTAATACGGTATAAGGATCCTATCTTTCTGTTCACTGATTTGATGGTGTTGTTGATGTGTTGATCAAAAGAGAGATTATTATCAATGGTTATGCCAAGCAGTTTAGTTGCAGAGTCAGGAGAGATGACTGTGTTGTTGTTTGACAGGATAGTGAAATGTAATGGGGAGGTACGAGTGGTGGGGGAGAAGAGGAGGAGTTTAGTTTTTTTAGCATTAAGGAGGAGGTAACGTCTAGTAAACCATGTTTCCACTGTGTTGAAGATATTTTGGGTTAGTGAGATTAGGTTAGAAGAGGAGGATGCTGAACAAATAATAGTGGAGTTGTCAGCGTATTGAACGCAGGTGGCTTGGGAATTACTGAGTAGAGATCATTGATGTAGAGGGAGAAGAGAAGTGGGCCAAGAATAGAGCCCTGAGGGACTCCAATAGAAATGGGCAGTAAGGAGGAGATGTGGTTGTCCCAAAGAACGGCTTGTTGTCTGTTGCTAAGATATGAATTAAACCATTTTATAGTAAGCTTATCAAATGAGAGGGATTCAAGAATAGTAATTAAAGCAGTGTGGTTAACCATGTCAAAAGCTTTTGAGAGGTCAATGAATAGAGCAGAAGAGAAAAGGTTATTATTGCGATTGTTGTTGATAGTATCAACAAAGGAAAGTAGGGCAGTGGTGGTGCTATGGTGGGGTCTAAAGCCATGTTGACAGTTAGCTATAATATTATGTAGGGAGAGGTACTGTATAAGTTGGTGATGAATACATTTCTCCATAATCTTTGCTAAAGGTGAGAGAAGAGCAATTGGTCTAAAGTTTGAGAAGTCAATATAGTTACCGCCTTTATGTAGAGGGATAATATGAGAGACTTTCCAAATGTCAGGGATGGTTCCCTCCTGGATGGTCCTATTTATAAGTATAGTTATAGGGTATGCAATTTCTTTGGCTGCCTTTTGCAGATAAAGGGAAGGGAGCTTGTCGGCAGAGGGGGTGCAGGGTTTCAGTTTGGAGATAAGTCTAAAGATGAAAGATGTAGAGAGAAGTTGTAAGAGGAGTCTACTAGATTATTTGGAGGGTAGAAGTTATTAGTGTTCAGTTGACTGGCTAGAGATTGAATGGTTTCAGTAAAGAAAGAGTTAAAAGCATTTGCAGTTTGGTGAGGGGTGTCTGGGTCAGCGTTTAGAGGGGAGGGAGTTTTGGCAGTTCCTGGTGATAGGAGTTTATTGATTGAATATTTTAGAAAACTAAATTATTTCTGAAAACAGCGCTGACATCTAGGAACAAAATCCAAGCTATAAACCAATTTGCTCTTCCTGTCCTAACTTACAGTTTTGGAATGACTGACTGGCCCCAACACGTGTTGGGCAGATTAGATAGGAAAACAAGAAGGATGCTTCATGCTCATCAAATGATTTATAAAAATCAATGCATACCAAAATTATATATTCCCCATTCCAAAGGAGGCATGGGCCTCCTTGAAATTGATTACATGTATAGATCTGCAATTGTGGGACTGCACACATATCTGCTGACTTCACAGAACCCAAATGTAGTGAAAGTTTTGAAATATGAGGAGAATAAATTTAAGATGACTTCCCTGCTTAGTGCAGCAGTACCATACTGGCATCAAGCAGAAATGAAAATGAAATCAGAAGTAGATAAAAATCAGGTGGCAAATGAATGTGCCAAAAAACAAAAGAAATAATATAAGGTGAAGGATCAGATGAGAAGGCAAGAAATGTGAAAAATGCATAAATATAGTTGCAAATATAGAAAACTTCTGGAAGAACCTCATGTTGATTAGGATCAAACACAGGAATAGTTAAGGAGAGGTGAATTCAAACCAAAAGATGAAAGGTTAATATTGGCGGTCCAAGATAGTGGGCTATTCACACGGTTTCCAAAGTCCATTCAACATGTGGGAGAAACAGACAAATGTTGGTTTTGTAACACCAAACTGGAAACAGTCACACACCTCATTGCTGGTAACCGGTTGTGACATACTAATGGCAGAAGGACTGTATACTGAAAGGCATAATAATGTGGAAGACTGTTGCGTAAACATGTTATAGAAGTGGCTGAAAAACACTGGAAACATATGCCACATAGCACAATAGAAAATGATGAAGTTTACCTCATATGAGATCACCCACTGCCAACAGTTCAAAAGATACGTGCGAGAAAACCAGATATAGTGGTCCATGAAAAGACAAAAGTAGCATTGATCATTGAAATCTCTACACCCAGTGACTACAGTGTCTAGCATACAGACAGACACAAATTATTAAAATATCAGGATTTGCAGGCAGAAATAAGAGCAATGTGGAAGAAAGATACCCAGACAGTTCCAATAGTAGTAGGAGTAATGGGTTTTATGAAAAAGAATCTACAATCGTATTTAGATATGTTACCAATACATGTAACTCCATACAAATTGAAGGGGTCATTACTGGGTACACTGTGGGTACTGCAAAGAGCATGTCTGGCTGACATCAAAGAGTGAAAAATACTAATTTCATGAACTTTAATTGTACTTTGACTTAGGAACGAGGCCCATTCCCGTCATGGTAATAGAAACCCAAAAGACTTGGAGAAATTAAAAAACTGGGAATTAATCCATAGGTCACTAGATGGGTAGTCAAGCGGCTCACTGTCAGAACACATACAGTCAAAGTTGAGGATTTCACCTCTACCAACAGACCAGTTACCAGTGGCATACCACAAGTATCTGTGCTGCCCCCCCCCCCCCTGCTGTTTGGAATCTATTTCTCAGAAGTTCAGGCAAAAACAGATGGCCTGTAGCTTACCAAGTTTGATGACGACTGCAGACTGGGTGCAATCATTGATTCCCCCAATGATGTTGACATACTACAAAAAAAAGGGCTTACACAGACAAATGATTGCTGCAAAAGCCACGGATTTAAAATAAACATAAAAAAATATGTTATCATCCCTTTCAACAAATGGGAAGTCCCTGCAAATTACAATATTAACAGTAACCCCCTTAGCTCAAACCTTGTGGCGACAGATTTGCCAGGTTGATAGCAACCTTAACTTCAATCACCATGCATCCATAGTGATAAGGAAGGCCTTCTATGTTGCACATCTCATAAGTCAGGGCATCACATCCAGAGCTAAGGATGTTATAACTCCCCTGTACTCATCCCTCATCAGCCCACTAATACAGTACAACTCTCCTTTATATATGTACCTCACCAGACACCTGCAGCAGCTGGAGAGACCTCAGAGGTTTCTCATCAAGAAAATTCAGGGCATTCAACACTTGACCTACATGGACAGACTGAAATCCCTGTCACTGTACTCGGTTTCTTATAAGCTGCTGACAGGCCTGGCCTACACGGCAGTCTTGGACCCTACCCTAATGGAAATGTTGCACATCCGCAAGTCAAATGAGACAAGATTCATTCACTCTAGGGATCTTAACCTAGCCTGTGACATTAACAGGAGATGGTGGAGAGACAGATATGCCTCCCAGAGATTGCCACTCCTCTGGAACAAACTCCCAATTCACAGAAAACAGAGGTCCTCAATGATCCTATTTAAACGTAACTCAGACAACTGGATGGGAGACCATAAATTTACCCCAGGGGCGTCACCTATGTCCCTCTTGGATAAGGGCAGTCGGTTCTGATCACAGACTTGCATTGCAAATATAGACCATACAACTTGGTCAATATGGGGACAATGGTATAACATGTCTAGGCTTATAAAGGTCCTAGGGCCAAAAGCCTAGTAACCTCCTATGAACCCAAGTCACTGTCACTGTACTTAGTAGCATACAGACTACTGAGAGGAGACTTGTGCCTGGACTACACAGCAGTCTCAGATCCAAACCAAATGGAAATGCTGCACATCCATAAGTCAAATGGGACAAGGGTCACCCACTCCAGGGACCTTAACCTGGCCTGCTACATAAATAGGACCTGCTGGACAGACAGATATGTCTCTCAGAGGTTGTCACTCCTCTGGAATAGGCTACCAGTTCACATCAAACAAGGCCCCTCTATGACCCTGTTTAAGCATAGCCTGGATGACTGGATAGGAAACCATAAATACTTGCCAGGGATTTCATCCATGACCCTCCTAGATATGGGCAGTCATTGCTAACTAAGATCTCAAGTTTAGGTGAGACCCTTTATATGGGGTTTCTCTGGTGTTATATTGGATACACACAGCTAGGCTTATAAAGACCTTTGGGTCAATAGCCCAGTAACTACCAATGAATCTATGTTTATTAGTACTAGCAAGGGAAAAGAAAGAACCATGATGCACTTATATTCTCTCATAATCATGATGGGAAAGAGATTTAATGTATTACATTATCAGATACAGCTGCCAGCAGTGAAAATGATATTGGTTGGAACAATGTTTAGATGCCGTGGCAAAAACAGTATAAACTCCTACTGAAACTTGAACCTTTGTTTCATTAGAAGATTTGGGAAGTCTTGGCATCAAAAAGAATGCTAATCCAGAATAAGAAAAGAAGGCTTTAAAATGTAAGGTGGTACTTTTTTTGACAGACTGCCATATCTTACATTTTAAAGACTGGCTTATCAGAATAGCTACCTCCACTCTTCTTACACTCCAAACATTTCGCAGCTATCTTTGTTAGCCAAACATTGCCAGTATTATATGCTCCCTACCACACAGATGTGTCTCCTACAATAAAACTAACTGGGGAGGAACCTTCTTTACATATTGCATAATTTTCCGTTTTCACTGGTTTATTCACACCATTAACATTCGATTAAAGTATTTTTATGTATGTTGTTCCTAATCAGAATCTTTACGGTGTGAAAACCCCATAAGTCTCATGTGTAAACTGATATTATTCAGCTTCATCCCATTACCAGTAAATATAACGTTTAAACAGTCTTTGCTGTCATACTTACACATACACAATGGCTTCTTAAAATAAAACGAGTCAATAACAGTTATCCTACATGAAACAGAAAATCTCCATATGCTGCTTAAAACTAAAAACATTCATCACAAACAAATGTGAAGAACTATGTAGAATTGTAGTTATCAGAATGTCATTAATAAACTTTATTCATAATATACGGTCTTCAGATATCTACCAAACCTCTGCAACAGTTAGGTTTGGGGCAGAGACCCCTACATAACTAATACCCATGGAATTGCATGGGGGGGAACGGTTTAACACATCCCTCTCTGCAGAAGGGAGCACATGATGAACTGCATTCTTGTTAGGTTCTCCTTCTATAGCCCCTAGATGAGATGCACCAAAACCAGCACAAAAAAAAAAAAAGAAAAGAAAACATTGTCTAAAAACACAATATCATCAAACCAAAAGATTACAGCAAAAAAGAAAATCAGTTGTACTGCAGGCTGGCATCAATAAACCTGTGTATAAAATACCACAGGAATACCTGCTCATATTTGCTGACCAGGTGCAACATTTTGTTTTTGCTTTATTTTCTGTTTAAATAGATGAAGAGAGTTAAGGTGTCCCCTTTCCCTGACACTATACCTTCCATCTCTTTCCCCTCTGCTGTTCACACCATGCAGGCCTATTCTGCTGCCTAATTCTTCACCTCCTTTAGTGCTGCTTCTGATTCTACTAAAATCATAACTCCTAAGAGAAAACACACTCTGAAGTATACTAGACAGGTAATTCTGATTTCAGCTGACTACTTTTACAAGCCTGCGGTTATAAAGTGAGACATTGTCCTTGTTGTCTCCGCACTAAAGTCACATTCAGTAAAAATCCTGGTATCTTCAAAAAAAGCCTTTCTTACCCAATTTCCAAATATTAGACAAAAAACGCTCTTTAAGCTCATATGTTGCAAAACACACAATGAATTAGTGGGATCATCTGACATTCCCAGTGTTCCCATGAGCAAAAAGTCTATGTGCCTGCTTTATTTTTATAACTTGTTAGGGTAAAGATGACCACTCTGCCAACAACTTCTGTTCAAAGGTTGCCGGATCTCTCCCTTTTGCTCCGTCTCTCTGGGAACCTGACTAATCTTAGATTTTTCCAATGTTCCCTATGTTCCAACGTTGCATAAGTATCTGTCATCTCCAAGCTCTGCTGCTTTTGATCTTTCTGTAGCTCCATGATAGACTCAGACTGAAGTCAGAGCACCGGTTCCATCTCACTAAGTTTTTTTTGTCAGTTGGGTCACATATCAGTGTAGTTTCCATTCAATATTTGATAATTTGTTCAATGTAAGTGTAAGAGAAGTTTCCTTTTCCTGCATATTGTACTCAGGTACAAGGCACTAGATATGCATTCCCATAGCCTTTTCTTTTTGCTGCTTATCTTTTGGCATAACAGCAAAGTTTTTTTTCACTTTCCAGTTTACCCCACTTGTACCTGTCATCTTCTGGGGGAACTTCTCATATCTCCAAAGACAAACCATGCTACTTGATGTTGTGTTTCCACAATCTGCACTGTGTCTCATACAGCAAGTCAGAAGGATGCCCCTACTTGTCCATCACTACCATGAGCATCAGAAAACAGTGTTATTTTGGCTTGCATTTCATAAGAACACATGAATAATAT
Source organism: Protopterus annectens (assembly GCF_019279795.1). Lineage (NCBI taxonomy): Eukaryota > Metazoa > Chordata > Ceratodontiformes > Protopteridae > Protopterus > Protopterus annectens. Next base: position 311,947,402 of record NC_056744.1, read on the forward strand.
AACTCAGATAGTGAGTGTGCCAGCTTGAAGAAAATGCAAAATGTGTGTGTGTGTGTGTGTGTGTGTGTGTGTGTGTGTGTGTGTGTGTGTGCTCAAGTGCACGTACGCGCAAAAAACAAAGAAAATACAGCATCCAAATAGTTATATATGACTGCTGCTAGTGCCTAGCAATAACAAACCATTTTTCTGTAACTGTAAAAAAAAAAATTAAATCAACTTTCTGAGAATATTATATCATGACACCCAGCTACAAAATGTGTTTCGTTGGTGGTTCCAACTGATATACAACTTTAATAGCAATGTAGTCTGTTACACATTAGTCTCTAAACTTGTGAGAAGCAGAAATCTATTGACAATAGGCTTCTGCATTCAGGAGAAATAAATATTTGTACTTCTTACATAGTGACAACTGAAGAAAGAGTTATTTTAGGCCATTACCATATACTGCCTTCTGAGCAGCACCCAAAATGAAAACTGAGTATAAAGTAAAATGTAAAAGTATGACAGCAAAGTCACATGAACTACAGTCACTGAGGTCCCTCTTTCAATGGCCACATCTCTGTAATTCTTTGAATTTTATTATGAAATTTTAAGGTAATAACAACTGGGTACTCAGTTACAAATACACACAAGCCTGTATTCAGACCTCAAAGCTTTCAGTGCAGTACACTTCTTAATTTAACCCGCACAGCTTCAGCAGCTTGAAAGAATGGCATTGTAGCCATACCATATTATAACTGAGAAATGTATTTTGTCTACTGAAGTATTCAGGATTTTATTTCTGACATAATGAAGACTTAGTATACATATTCTGGTCATTAGTTTCACTCAAGCTTTTGTGGAGTGGCCAGTTAGATAAACAAAGCATAGGGCCAGACTGTGCCAACAAAAGCCCTTTGAAAAACTGGATTTAGTAGCTGTATATACGAAACCATAACTCAGTCTCCTGAAGATAATTCACAATAAAAATTTCAGAGACTTCTAATCAGATACTTGGGTACAAAACAAACACACAGTGTCCCACTGCATGGTGTCCCATCAGCATTTCAGAGCTTTGTAGATCAGGTTTTAAAGTCGATGGCAAGTATGGTACCGCTTATCAGGATGATGCGGACATTCACCATGAAGACCATGACTCTCATTTGGCTAAAATGTAGGCTATCTTACATGCAATAAAAGAGGCCAAGTTAATTGTAAATGCTTGTAAAAGTAAACTATAGATGTCTGAAATGGAGTACCTGGGGTGTGTGTAAGGCAATGAATGCTCAGACCCCAAAAGGAGACTTTATAGTCCATAAAAACTGACCCAGTCCAAGAAAGAAACACATATGAGGACATTCCTCAGGTTGAGCAGATATTATAGGAAGCTTGTGCCTCACTTTGCAACAAAAGCCAGCCCTTTAGCTGATGCAGTGGAAGGGAATAGGACCCTGAAAATTTAATGGATGTGAAAGCCAATAATGTTTCAAAATTCTGAAAGAGAAACTATGTTCAGAGCAGGTACCAGCATCCCCAGATTTTAGTAAAGCTTTTCTAGTGTACTCAGGTGCTTCACAGGTGGGTCTGGGGCCATGCTGTCTCAGCACAAGGAAGAGCACTTGGTTTGTTGTTGGAGCTATAAAATAATCAGGGTCAGGAAGAAATACTCCACAACTGAAAAGGGATGTTTAGCAGTAAAATGAACCTTCATTTCCCTAAAATACTTGATAAGTTTGATAGAGCGGTCGCAGGGTGTGAATGCTCATCCTTTGCTTTTTTGTCTGCTTTTTTTTTTTTTTTTTTTTTTGCTGTCTTTCTGTGTGCTAAAGTGTGTCATTCTGCCCTTGTGTGCTTTTCTTTTGGAACAGTTATAATGTGCTGGTAACCTGTATTGCTAGAAGAGACATCTGTGATGCCATTACTGCCATTTTGATGAACAGTTCAACAATGATGTCACCCAGAGATTGTCATGATAGTGTGCCTGCTTGCACAGTACTAAAGATATGTTTCAACAGCTGATGTCTAATAATGAGTGAAGCAAAGAGTGATGGACAGTCATGCTAGATGTCCTCCATTTCAACCTTTTAATACAAAGTGGAACCCATTTCCTCATGACAGCTGCCAACCATACTTGTTGCTTCATTATATGGGATGATGGAGTGTATGATTGTGACACTGTTTGTCATGGATACTGTTTTATTATATTTATGTGATAAAATATGAAGTTGACATTGGGTTTGTGAGGCTGACTTGATTTTGATATTTCATGGTCAAATCCACTGACTACAAAGTGGGCTATACCAGATCCAAGTAGCCAGACTGTGTTGTCATCTAGGAGGGAAGCCAATATGTCTGAATGTGATCCATTGTTAGTTGGTAAACAGATCAGTTAGTCTAGATTGTTGAACACTCATCATTTCATTTAACTTTTTAATCACTAATTATTATTTCTTGTCTTAGCTTTATAGGCTCATAGGTGTTTACTTGGCTAATGACCACAAAGGCCTTTTTAAGCCTAGCCACGCATTCCAAATCTCTTGGCAAGTTCTCATACTCTTGATAAATGTAAGCAGGAGCTTGGGAGATGAACCATTTACAGGTTGCCTGTGTCCAACAAAGACAAAGGTGCCAAACCAGGGATGAATTTCCTGTTCCCCATCTAGTTGTTCAAGTTACACTAACTGGGTTTGGGAGGAACTTTGCTTCACATGGATGGGGAACCCGTTCTAGAAAAGGGGTAATCTCTGGGATAGATATCTGTCTTTCAGGCAGGTCCGATTTATATAACAGGTAGGGTTTTAAGTCTTTAGAACAGGTAAATTCTGGTGCTGTTTGTTTTGTGCATATGCAGAAGGTGTCAGGGTGGGATCTGACAATGCCTTGTATTCCAGACATAGATCTCCCCTCAACAGCCTGTAGGAGACAGAGTTCAAGGAGAGGGCCTTGAGGCAGTCTGCACAGGACATGTTACTTATGCCCTGTATTCTTTTAGTGAGGAACCTCTGTGGGTGTTTCCAATATTGGATGTGCCTGGTTAGGTACATACCAAAGGGGACACAGTATTCAATAATAGGGCTGATGAATGCTGAATACAGTGGAACCAGGAGTTCCTTGCACCTAGATGCCATATCTTTGTTGTATTGTACTCACTTATAGGGCTGATGAATGCTGAATACAGTGGAACTAGGAGTTCCTTGCACCTAGATGCCATATCTTTGTTGTATTGTACTCACTTATAGGGCTGATGAATGCTGAATACAGTGGAACTAGGAGTTCCTTGCACCTAGATGCCATATCTTTGTTGTATTGTACTCACTTATAGGGCTGATGAATGCTGAATACAGTGGAACTAGGAGTTCCTTGCACCTAGATGCCATATCTTTGTTGTATTGTACTCACTTATAGGGCTGATGAATGCTGAATACAGTGGAACTAGGAGTTCCTTGCACCTAGATGCCATATCTTTGTTGTATTGTACTCACTTATAGGGCTGACGAATGCTGAATACAGTGGAACCAGGAGTTCCTTGCACCTAGATGCCATATCTTTGTTGTATTGTACTCACTTATAGGGCTGACGAATGCTGAATACAGTGGAACTAGGAGTTCCTTGCACCTAGATGCCATATCTTTGTTGTATTGTACTCACTTATAGGGCTGACGAATGCTGAATACAGTGGAACTAGGAGTTCCTTGCACCTAGATGCCATATCTTTGTTGTATTGGACTCACTTATAGGGCTGACGAATGCTGAATACAGTGGAACTAGGAGTTCCTTGCACCTAGATGCCATATCTTTGTTGTATTGTATTCACTTATAGGGCTGATGAATGCTGAATACAGTGGAACTAGGAGTTCCTTGCACCTAGATGCCATATCTTTGTTGTATTGTACTCACTTATAGGGCTGATGAATGCTGAATACAGTGGAACTAGGAGTTCCTTGCACCTAGATGCCATATCTTTGTTGTATTGTACTCACTTATAGGGCTGATGAATGCTGAATACAGTGGAACTAGGAGTTCCTTGCACCTAGATGCCATATCTTTGTTGTATTGTACTCACTTATAGGGCTGATGAATGCTGAATACAGTGGAACTAGGAGTTCCTTGCACCTAGATGCCATATCTTTGTTGTATTGTACTCACTTATAGGGCTGATGAATGCTGAATACAGTGGAACTAGGAGTTCCTTGCACCTAGATGCCATATCTTTGTTGTATTGTACTCACTTATAGGGCTGATGAATGCTGAATACAGTGGAACTAGGAGTTCCTTGCACCTAGATGCCATATCTTTGTTGTATTGTACTCACTTATAGGGCTGATGAATGCTGAATACAGTGGAACTAGGAGTTCCTTGCACCTAGATGCCATATCTTTGTTGTATTGTACTCACTTATAGGGCTGATGAATGCTGAATACAGTGGAACTAGGAGTTCCTTGCACCTAGATGCCATATCTTTGTTGTATTGTACTCACTTATAGGGCTGATGAATGCTGAATACAGTGGAACTAGGAGTTCCTTGCACCTAGATGCCATATCTTTGTTGTATTGTACTCACTTATAGGGCTGATGAATGCTGAATACAGTGGAACTAGGAGTTCCTTGCACCTAGATGCCATATCTTTGTTGTATTGTACTCACTTATAGGGCTGACGAATGCTGAATACAGTGGAACCAGGAGTTCCTTGCACCTAGATGCCATATCTTTGTTGTATTGTACTCACTTATAGGGCTGACGAATGCTGAATACAGTGGAACTAGGAGTTCCTTGCACCTAGATGCCATATCTTTGTTGTATTGTACTCACTTATAGGGCTGACAATGCTGAATACAGTGGAACTAGGAGTTCCTTGCACCTAGATGCCATATCTTTGTTGTATTGGACTCACTTATAGGGCTGACGAATGCTGAATACAGTGGAACTAGGAGTTCCTTGCACCTAGATGCCATATCTTTGTTGTATTGTATTCACTTATAGGGCTGATGAATGCTGAATACAGTGGAACTAGGAGTTCCTTGCACCTAGATGCCATATCTTTGTTGTATTGTACTCACTTATAGGGCTGATGAATGCTGAATACAGTGGAACTAGGAGTTCCTTGCACCTAGATGCCATATCTTTGTTGTATTGTACTCACTTATAGGGCTGATGAATGCTGAATACAGTGGAACTAGGAGTTCCTTGCACCTAGATGCCATATCTTTGTTGTATTGTACTCACTTATAGGGCTGATGAATGCTGAATACAGTGGAACTAGGAGTTCTTTGCACCTAGATGCCATATCTTTGTTGTATTGTACTCACTTATAGGGCTGACGAATGCTGAATACAGTGGAACTAGGAGTTCCTTGCACCTAGATGCCATATCTTTGTTGTATTGTACTCACTTATAGGGCTGATGAATGCTGAATACAGTGGAACTAGGAGTTCCTTGCACCTAGATGCCATATCTTTGTTGTATTGTACTCACTTATAGGGCTGATGAATGCTGAATACAGTGGAACTAGGAGTTCCTTGCACCTAGATGCCATATCTTTGTTGTATTGTACTCACTTATAGGGCTGATGAATGCTGAATACAGTGGAACTAGGAGTTCCTTGCACCTAGATGCCATATCTTTGTTGTATTGTACTCACTTATAGGGCTGATGAATGCTGAATACAGTGGAACTAGGAGTTCCTTGCACCTAGATGCCATATCTTTGTTGTATTGTACTCACTTATAGGGCTGATGAATGCTGAATACAGTGGAACTAGGAGTTCCTTGCACCTAGATGCCATATCTTTGTTGTATTGTACTCACTTATAGGGCTGATGAATGCTGAATACAGTGGAACTAGGAGTTCCTTGCACCTAGATGCCATATCTTTGTTGTATTGTATTCACTTATAGGGCTGATGAATGCTGAATACAGTGGAACTAGGAGTTCCTTGCACCTAGATGCCATATCTTTGTTGTATTGTACTCACTTATAGGGCTGATGAATGCTGAATACAGTGGAACTAGGAGTTCCTTGCACCTAGATGCCATATCTTTGTTGTATTGCACTCACTTATAGGGCTGATGAATGCTGAATACAGTGGAACTAGGAGTTCCTTGCACCTAGATGCCATATCTTTGTTGTATTGCACTCACTTATAGGGCTGATGAATGCTGAATACAGTGGAACTAGGAGTTCCTTGCACCTAGATGCCATATCTTTGTTGTATTGTACTCACTTATAGGGCTGATGAATGCTGAATACAGTGGAACTAGGAGTTCCTTGCACCTAGATGCCATATCTTTGTTGTATTGTACTCACTTATAGGGCTGATGAATGCTGAATACAGTGGAACTAGGAGTTCCTTGCACCTTGATGCCATATCTTTGTTGTATTGTACTCACTTATAGGGCTGATGAATGCTGAATACAGTGGAACTAGGAGTTCCTTGCACCTAGATGCCATATCTTTGTTGTATTGTACTCACTTATAGGGCTGATGAATGCTGAATACAGTGGAACTAGGAGTTCCTTGCACCTAGATGCCATATCTTTGTTGTATTGTACTCACTTATAGGGCTGATGAATGCTGAATACAGTGGAACTAGGAGTTCCTTGCACCTAGATGCCATATCTTTGTTGTATTGTACTCACTTATAGGGCTGATGAATGCTGAATACAGTGGAACTAGGAGTTCCTTGCACCTAGATGCCATATCTTTGTTGTATTGTACTCACTTATAGGGCTGATGAATGCTGAATACAGTGGAACTAGGAGTTCCTTGCACCTAGATGCCATATCTTTGTTGTATTGTACTCACTTATAGGGCTGATGAATGCTGAATACAGTGGAACTAGGAGTTCCTTGCACCTAGATGCCATATCTTTGTTGTATTGTACTCACTTATAGGGCTGATGAATGCTGAATACAGTGGAACTAGGAGTTCCTTGCACCTAGATGCCATATCTTTGTTGTATTGTACTCACTTATAGGGCTGATGAATGCTGAATACAGTGGAACTAGGAGTTCCTTGCACCTAGATGCCATATCTTTGTTGTATTGTACTCACTTATAGGGCTGATGAATGCTGAATACAGTGGAACTAGGAGTTCCTTGCACCTAGATGCCATATCTTTGTTGTATTGTACTCACTTATAGGGCTGATGAATGCTGAATACAGTGGAACTAGGAGTTCCTTGCACCTAGATGCCATATCTTTGTTGTATTGTACTCACTTATAGGGCTGATGAATGCTGAATACAGTGGAACTAGGAGTTCCTTGCACCTAGATGCCATATCTTTGTTGTATTGTACTCACTTATAGGGCTGATGAATGCTGAATACAGTGGAACTAGGAGTTCCTTGCACCTAGATGCCATATCTTTGTTGTATTGTACTCACTTATAGGGCTGATGAATGCTGAATACAGTGGAACTAGGAGTTCCTTGCACCTAGATGCCATATCTTTGTTGTATTGTACTCACTTATAGGGCTGATGAATGCTGAATACAGTGGAACTAGGAGTTCCTTGCACCTAGATGCCATATCTTTGTTGTATTGTACTCACTTATAGGGCTGATGAATGCTGAATACAGTGGAACTAGGAGTTCCTTGCACCTAGATGCCATATCTTTGTTGTATTGTACTCACTTATAGGGCTGATGAATGCTGAATACAGTGGAACTAGGAGTTCCTTGCACCTAGATGCCATATCTTTGTTGTATTGTACTCACTTATAGGGCTGATGAATGCTGAATACAGTGGAACTAGGAGTTCCTTGCACCTAGATGCCATATCTTTGTTGTATTGTACTCACTTATAGGGCTGATGAATGCTGAATACAGTGGAACTAGGAGTTCCTTGCACCTAGATGCCATATCTTTGTTGTATTGTATTCACTTATAGGGCTGATGAATGCTGAATACAGTGGAACTAGGAGTTCCTTGCACCTAGATGCCATATCTTTGTTGTATTGCACTCACTTATAGGGCTGATGAATGCTGAATACAGTGGAACTAGGAGTTCCTTGCACCTAGATGCCATATCTTTGTTGTATTGTACTCACTTATAGGGCTGACGAATGCTGAATACAGTGGAACTAGGAGTTCCTTGCACCTAGATGCCATATCTTTGTTGTATTGTACTCACTTATAGGGCTGACGAATGCTGAATACAGTGGAACTAGGAGTTCCTTGCACCTAGATGCCATATCTTTGTTGTATTGTACTCACTTATAGGGCTGATGAATGCTGAATACAGTGGAACTAGGAGTTCCTTGCACCTTGATGCCATATCTTTGTTGTATTGTACTCACTTATAGGGCTGATGAATGCTGAATACAGTGGAACTAGGAGTTCCTTGCACCTTGATGCCATATCTTTGTTGTATTGTACTCACTTATAGGGCTGATGAATGCTGAATACAGTGGAACTAGGAGTTCCTTGCACCTTGATGCCATATCTTTGTTGTATTGTACTCACTTATAGGGCTGACGAATGCTGAATACAGTGGAACTAGGAGTTCCTTGCACCTTGATGCCATATCTTTGTTGTATTGTACTCACTTATAGGGCTGATGAATGCTGAATACAGTGGAACTAGGAGTTCCTTGCACCTAGATGCCATATCTTTGTTGTATTGTACTCACTTATAGGGCTGACGAATGCTGAATACAGTGGAACTAGGAGTTCCTTGCACCTAGATGCCATATCTTTGTTGTATTGTACTCACTTATAGGGCTGATGAATGCTGAATACAGTGGAACTAGGAGTTCCTTGCACCTAGATGCCATATCTTTGTTGTATTGCACTCACTTATAGGGCTGATGAATGCTGAATACAGTGGAACTAGGAGTTCCTTGCACCTAGATGCCATATCTTTGTTGTATTGTATTCACTTATAGGGCTGATGAATGCTGAATACAGTGGAACTAGGAGTTCCTTGCACCTAGATGCCATATCTTTGTTGTATTGTACTCACTTATAGGGCTGATGAATGCTGAATACAGTGGAACTAGGAGTTCCTTGCACCTAGATGCCATATCTTTGTTGTATTGTACTCACTTATAGGGCTGATGAATGCTGAATACAGTGGAACTAGGAGTTCCTTGCACCTAGATGCCATATCTTTGTTGTATTGTACTCACTTATAGGGCTGATGAATGCTGAATACAGTGGAACTAGGAGTTCCTTGCACCTAGATGCCATATCTTTGTTGTATTGTACTCACTTATAGGGCTGATGAATGCTGAATACAGTGGAACTAGGAGTTCCTTGCACCTAGATGCCATATCTTTGTTGTATTGTACTCACTTATAGGGCTGATGAATGCTGAATACAGTGGAACTAGGAGTTCCTTGCACCTAGATGCCATATCTTTGTTGTATTGTACTCACTTATAGGGCTGATGAATGCTGAATACAGTGGAACTAGGAGTTCCTTGCACCTAGATGCCATATCTTTGTTTATAAATTGCACAACACAGAATGATTTTCTCACTACTGTAGACACGATTGTCAAAGACTAGATTACTGTCTATGTGTGTCCCCCCCAAGTCCCTGACTACAGGGTCAGCTCTTAGAGGTGTGTTGTCAATAAGACATCTACCAGGGGTGGATAACTTTTTAGGTGATGCCTTTTGTTTCATCAACTGTATTTTCTAGGTTTTGTTTGAAGGACATTTTTGTAATATGCTCGTACATCATTTTTACCACCTTGAAGAGTTTACTCAAGTGAATCAGTATAATTTGAACTAACTATTGAACCTGTCACCACCACAGGAGCAAAAAAAAAACTAAAAAACTGGTCAAGGCTCTTGCCAGCCCCATAGTGCCTTTTTTAGGTGGTGTTCCAAAGACCAAATTACCACCATAACAGCTACAAACAAATCCAATCTGAGGGTCATGCTGCTCAACGCTAGAAGTCCAAATCTCAAAATGCACTCGTTCGAAGCACTCCTTAAAATAGAAATCATCAACATTTGCGCTGTAACAGAGACCTGGTTCAAGGCAGCAGAAAGCGCCCCTGCACCACCAGGCTATAACTCATTCCACACCTTTTGGCCCCAGAACTTGGACCGAAGCTCCAAAGGTGGTGGTGTTTTCATATTCATAAAGGATGTGCACACCTCCAGACTGGTAGCCCAACATAATGCATCAGAGATACTCCCAATGCAGCTAACATTGGGTAAGACAGTGATTCATGTTGTAGCCTGCTACAGGTCCCTAACCATGTTCAAGACTCACAGTCCATGTTCCTAAGCACCCTGGAGAATATTAGGGTCCAACTTAACACTCTCATACTGGGCAACTGCAACTACCCCTCCATTAACTGGGAAAACTACTCATGTCTCAATAGACTTGCCCAACGTTTCCTGGAATTCATTAATTCCAAAGCCCTGGACCAACTCATTCTTACCCCCACTAGAGGTAGCAACATCCTTGCCCTGGTCATTACTAACATGGGCGACCATTGCTCTACACCGATAAGTCAACTCTTCCCTGGTTAGATCTGACCACAAACTAATCACCTTGGAAATCCACATCCCTCCCACCCTCCCTGCAAAGGTAACCACCATGAAAAACTACTCCAAAGCTAACTTTGGGCTCCTAAAAACAGAGGTGGCTACCTTCATGGCACCCATGCAAATGCAGAATAGTTGCATGACTACAGAATCATACACCAATGCACTGTACGAACATGTACACAAATGCATGGATCTTGCCATACCCAATAGAACCAAGATGCTCTCCTCCAAAAAAAGGAAGTCAATCTGGTGGTCCCCTGCCATAAACAAACTCTACAACAAAAGAAAGAAACTGATGCGGAATAAAGTGAAGTCCCAAGACTGGAAACACTCCCTTATCAGCCTCAACAAAAAGTTGAGATCCCTCATAAAATCCTCTAAAGCTAGCTATGAAAACAGGATTGCAGCAGATAGTAAAGACAACCACAAGGCCTTCTATAGTTATGTAAAGAATCTCCATGGCAATTCCCAGATTTGCACTAAGCTACTGCACAATGGTACCTCCTATACCGAGCCAACATATTGCTAATATACTGGCTGACAGATTCAGTGCCAAATTTACCCCTCCCCCCCAAAGGACCAATCACAATACCAGTAGATTGCCAGGCACCCAGTATTACTGCTGCACAGGTTAAAACAACACTGTCCAAGGCCAAGAATACAGCTATAATGGGCTGTGTTCTACATGAACTACAGATTGAACTGGCACCTCACCTGTGTGTCCTGTTCAATCACAGCCTCACCTCAGACTTTGTCCCTACCAAATGGCACACTGCTACACTCATCCCTCTCCACAAAGGAGGAGCGACTACAGACCCTGGGAACTATTGCCCCATTAGCCTGACAAGTCTGATATGCAAAGCTATGGAACGCGTCATCATGGATCTAATAAACAAGGATACAGGGAATCTCCAAACTCTGGATCCCACACAATTTGGTTTTGTGAAGGGTAGATCATGCCTGCTCAAATTGGTCGACTTCTCTGAGTCAGTCACCAGAGCTGTGGATGAAGGCAAGGTGATTCATACAGCCTACCTTGATCTAGCCAAGGCCTTTGATACCATTCCCAACTCAGGAATCATATAAAAAAACTAAGCTAGGCATCAACCCTTATATCACTAGGTGGGTTGCAAACTGGCTCACAGATAGAACCCACAGTGTGAAAGTAGCTGACTCCAAGTCAGACTGCTGACCAGTCACGAGTGGAGTCCCACAGGGTTTGGTCCTGGGTCCTTTCCTGTTTGGTATCTACTTCTATGAAGTCCAGCTGAACATGAAGGGACTCTGGCTGACATAGTTCACAGATGATTGCAAGTTGGGAGCTATTATTAACTCCCCAAGTGATGTTGACATCCTACAGAAAGCCCTTACTGAAACCAATGACTGGTGTCAGAACCATGGCCTTAAGCTCAGTGTGAAAAAATGTGTTGTCATCCCCTTTGGGAAAAACTCGGTTTCCATGAATTACCACATCGATGGTAGTCCACTGAACACAGAAGGCATTATAAGAGATCTGGGAACACAGGTTGACAGCAGCCTCTCTTTTGACCACCACATTGCCACTGTGGTCAGAAAGTCCTTCTATGTGGCACATCTCATTACTAAGGGTTTTGCATCCAAGAAGAGGTCATTGTCTCCCTCTACTCTTCCCTCATTAGGATAATCACAGAGTACAATGCCTCATTTGGCATGTACCTCACTAGACACCTGCAACAACTGGAGAGGCCACAAAAGTACCTCACAAAGAGGATACTAGGCCTTAAACACTTGTCCTATATGGACAGACCCAAAAAACTCCAACTATTCTCTGTGTCATATCACCTACTTAGAGGCAATCTCTGCTTGACTTACAAAGCCATGTCTGACCCAGCTCTGTTAGAAATGCTACATCTGAAGAAATCCCAATCCCTCTGCACCACACGCTACAGAGACCTCAACGTCATTACTACAATCAACAGAATGTGCTGGAGGGACAGGTTCATAACCCAGAGACTGTCCATGCTTTGGAACAGACTTCCCATACATGTCAAACAGAGCACCTCATTGGCCCTCTTCAAGAGAAATCTTGATGAGTGGATGGGAAATAGAAAATTCACCCCGGGAATCACTCCAGTGGCTCTACTCGACAGAGGCACTGGGAACTAAGGTCAGGTGGCATGATGACAGGGTAGTCCTATGGGCTAGGCTTGTAAAGGGCCATTAGCCTAGTGCACACCTATGAACCTATGAACTTTTATATAGCAAACTACAGCCTACTAAGCAACGGTATGAAAAGTTTTATACCCCCCGCAATCACAGACAACAATGACTCCTATGCAGAGGTGTACACAAATGCTCTGTATAAACACTTGAGCAACTCTATAGACTTGCCTGTGGCTGACCTGGATTAAAACGAGGCCCTCCTGAAAAAACAAGTCATTCTGGTGGACCTCAAGTATAAACAGGTTACACAACAAAAGGAAGAAACTGATGTCTAAGAATAAGAGGGAACTAACTCAGCAGAGGAAGAATTCCCTCCACAGCTTGAACAATTTTATTTTATTTATTTATTTATTATTACATTTGTTAACTGGGCATGTCTGACTGGGCCAGGAGCCTGTTTTCAGCAGAGACCTGGGGAGGAAAACTCCAGAACAGTACAATACAAACACAAACCATAATAATTTACATATTGAAAACAAATTAAAATAACAGATGATACAAATATACAGAGAAAATATAAAATACAGCTCTAAGATAGATTGTAAAAGCAATTACAGTTTTGAGCATAGTACATATGAATGAATACATGTATGCATAGTGGAAGATATATGTAAAGCACCAAGAAACTGAGTGGTACGGAGTTGAGAAAATTCTGCATAGCTAAGAAAAATGAGAAATTCAGTTGGAGATGAAGAGGGGACAGCGGTAGCTAGAAGCATCAGGAAACATAGTATGGTTAGGTGGAGCAAAAGAGGGAAAAGTAAAGCAAATCAAAAATCTTGTAATGTCCTCTAAAGCTAAATTACAAAGGTAAAATAGCATCCCTAGCTAAGGGTAAGCATAAGGCATTCTTTAACCATGTCCAAAGTGTAAAAGGGAATGGCCAGCTATGTGCCAAACTGGTAGTAGATGGTACTACTCATACTATACCAGAGGAAATTGCCAACCTGCCATTTGACCCTCCCTGCCCCACCAGCCATACCTCAAAGCATACCTGACATCAGTCCTCTGCCTAGTATCTCTACAGATCAGGTCATCTCTTTTATCTACAAGGCCAAAAACTTGGCCTCAGTGGGACCAGATAACATCCCAGGTTGCTTATTATACAATCTAAAACAGGACCTAGAGGACCCAGTTGGCATTCTCTTTAACCATAGCCTGAGAACTAGCTTTGTTACAGCAGATTGGAGAACAGCAACAGTAATCCCCTTGCACAAAGGGGGGGGCATCAACCGACCCTGGGAACTATAGACCCATAAGTCTAACCAGCCTCATCTGCAAGGCCATGGAAAAAAATCACAGACCTTATCAACAAGGACATAAACGACCTTCAAACTCTAGACTCATCCCAGTTTGGCTTCATTAAGTGTAGATCGAGAAAGTCACCAAAGCCCTGGATGAAGGTAAGACAGTGCATACTGCCTATCTTGAGCTAACCAAGGCTTTTGAAACAATCCCCCCACTTGGGTATCATTGAGAAAATCTTCCAGCTGGGGTTAACTCTTACGTCACTAGATGGGTAGCCAAATGGTTCACTGACAGAACACATACTGTCAAAGTTGGTGACTGCACCTCTAACAGTAAACCCATCACCAGTGGCATACCACAGGGATCTGTGTTGGGTCCTTTACTGTTTGGAATCTATTTCTTGGAAGTCCAGGCTAAAGTAGATGGCCTTTGGCTTACCAAGTTCACTGATGATTGTAAATTGGGTGCAATTATTGGGTCCCCCAATGATGTTAACATATTACAGGAGGGGTTAACATAAACAAGTAACTGGTGCTAAAGCCATGGTGTAAAACTAAATGCAAAAAAGTGCATTATTATCCCTTTTGGCAAAGCTGAATTCCCTGCTGATTACAATATTGACATCACCTCCCGAAGTTCAAACCCAGTGGTGTGAGATCTGGGAACACAGGTAGATAGCAACCTGAACTTTGACCACCAAGTTTCCACAGTGGTAAGGAAAGCCTTCTAAATTGCTCAACTCATAAATAAGGACATCTTATCCAGGATAAAGGATGTTAGAACTTTACTGTACTCAACCCTCATCAGATCATTAATAGAGTACAATGATCCTTTCTGCATGTACCTCACCAGACACCTGCAGCAGCTCAAGGGTCTACAGAGTTTTCTCACCAAGAATATACATGGCCTCTAAACCGTAACTTACGTGAATAGACTGAAAGCCCTGTCACTGTACTCTGTGTTGTATAGGCTGCTGTGAGTCGATTTGTGCCTGGCCTACAGGACTGTCTCAGAATCTGCCCTGATGGATACGTTGAACATCCGCAAGTCAAATGGCACAAGAGTCACTCACTCTAGGGATTTTACTCAAGCCTGGGACATTAGCATAACTTGCTGGAGAGACAGATACATCTCCCACAGATTGCTGCAACTCTGGAACAAACTTCCAATTGACATGAAGCAGAGCTCCTCACTGACCCCATTGAAGTGCAACCTGGCCAAATAGATGGGAAACTGCAAATTCATCCCAGGGGTGACACCTATGTCCCTCATGGACAGGGCTAGCCAGTGTTTATCATAGACTTGCTCTACGAATTACATCCATTTAACTGAGGACAATTGAGTAAACTTGGGATTAACATGGCTAGGGGCACAAGGGTTCTAGGGCCGCTAGCTTAATAGCCTGCTATGAACTTATGAACCTATGAAGACTGTTCACAGCCTTAGTGAACAATGTACTACAATCATGTACATTGTTCACTAAGGCTGTGAATATGCATGCCAACTTTACAACCTAATGTTGAATATAATTAACTGCACTGAATTGTGGGTTGTGGCTATGAAAGATCCATATTCCAGCTGATCCATATATCTGGTTAACAAATGTGTAAGCAAATAAAGGTCACCTACAAGTTCCTCCTACTCCACTTCTGGAAAAGCAGTGTTAAATCATTTCAGACTAATAAATCTCTTCTGATTGACATTTAAGTTCTAAAAAAAAAAATAGATTCCTCAAAACATCAGAATGTTTACTGATTTTTTTTTATTGTTCTTTCTTACAGTTTGCTTGCATGTTAGTGATGACTTGGCAAATGCCCAAATTCAGCAGGGACCTGGGAGAAAAGTGCTCCAGCACTAAGTCCAATTGTCATACTTATTTAAAAAGAAGGAGAGAACAGTTTAAGAGAAAAACATTATTAGTGCATGTAAACTACTCAGTAAATGAAAATGATAAGGAATGAGGACTATTAGACTACACATTAAATGATGATTTACATACTTTTTACACGAGTGCCTGCCAAGCATCGAACTTCTCCCTATCAGTTATGAACCCATTCATTCCCGTACAATGGATACCCCAATGTGCAGGCGACACCCAAAGAAGGGCTGTCCTGACAATAAAGACACTTTTATTGGCACTACGCCCCCACTGCTGTTTGACACGAGCACCAGCATAACCGCAGGGCATCCTACACCCTGCTTGTGCATGTGCATGCTTCCACCCACACATTAATGAGAGTTGCTGTCACTGGCTTGGGGGATTCTAATGAGGGCTGCTGTCACTGGTTTGGGATGTTAATGAGGGCTGCTGTCACTAGTTTGGGGATGTTAATGAGGGCTGCTGTCACTGGTTTGTGGACGTTAATGAGAGCTGCTGTCACTAGTTTGGGGATGTTAATGTAGGCTGCTGTCACTGGTTTGTGGACATTAATGAGGGCTGCTGTCACTGGCTTGGGAGATGCTAATGAGGACTGCTGTCACTGGCTTGGGGGATGCTAATGAGGGCTGCTGTCACTGGCTTGGGGGATGCTAATGAGGGCTGCTGTCACTGGTTTGGGGATCCCAATGAGGGCTGCTCTCACAGGTTTGGGGGATGCTAACAAGGGCTGCTGTCATTGGTTTGGGGGATGCTAACAAGGGCTGCCGTCACTGGCTTGGGAATGTTAATGAGGGCTGCTGTCATTGGTTTGGGGATGCTAATGAAGGCTGTTGTCACTGGTTTGGGGATGCTAATGAGGGCTGCTGAATCCTGGTTTGGGGGATGCTAATGAGGGCTGCTGTCACTGGTTTGGGGATGCCAATGAGGGCTGCTCTCACAGGTTTGGGGGATGCTAACAAGGGCTGCTGTCATTGGTTTTGGGAATGTTAATGAGAGCTGTTGTCACTGGTTTGGGGATGCTAATGAGGGCTGTTGTCACTGGTTTGGGGATGCTAATGAGGGCTGCTGAATCCTGGTTTGGGGGATGCTAATGAGGGCTGCTGAATCCTGGTTTGGGGGATGCTAATGAGGGCTGCTGAATCCTGGTTTGGGGGATGCTAATGAGGGATGCTGAATCCTGGTTTGGGGGATGCTAATGAGGGATGCTGAATCCTGGTTTGGGGGATGCTAATGAGGGCTGCTGAATCCTGGTTTGGGGGATGCTAATGAGGGCTGCTGAATCCTGGTTTGGGGGATGCTAATGAGGGATGCTGAATCCTGGTTTGGGGGATGCTAATGAGGGCTGCTGAATCCTGGTTTGGGGGATGCTAATGAGGGCTGCTGAATCCTGGTTTGGGGGATGCTAATGAGGGCTGCTGTCACTGGTTTGGGGGATGCTAATGAGGGATGCTGAATCCTGGTTTGGGGGATGCTAATGAGGGATGCTGAATCCTGGTTTGGGGGATGCTAATGAGGATGCTGAATCCTGGTTTGGGGGATGCTAATGAGGGATGCTGAATCCTGGTTTGGGGGATGCTAATGAGGGATGCTGAATCCTGGTTTGGGGGATGCTAATGAGGGATGCTGAATCCTGGTTTGAGGGATGCTAATGAGGGCTGCTGTCACTGGTTTGGGGGATGCTAATGAGGGATGCTGAATCCTGGTTTGGGGGATGCTAATGAGGGATGCTGTCATTGGCATGGGGGATGCTAATGAGGGGGTGCTGTCACTGGCTTGGTGGAAGCTAATGAGGGCTGCTATCACTGGTTTGGGGATGCTAATGAGGAATGTTGTCACTGGTTTGGGAACGTTAATGAGGGCTGCTGTCACTGGTTTGGGGGATGCTAATGAGGGCTGCAGTCACTGGTTTGGGGGATGCTAATGAGGGCTGCTGTCACTGGTTTGGGGGATGCTAATGAGGGCTGTTGTTACTGGTTTGGGGGAGGCTAATGGGGACTGCTGTCACTGGCTTGGGGGATGCTAATGAGGCCTGCTGTCACTAGTTTAAAGGACGGTAACGAGGACTGCTGTCACTGGCTTTGGGAATGTTAATGAGGGTTGCTGCCACTGGTTTGGGGATGCTAATGAGGGTTGCTGTCACTGGTTTAGGGATGCTAATGAGGGCTGCTGTCACTGGTTTGGGGATGCTAATGAGGGCTGCTGTCACTGGTTTGGGATGTTAATAAAGGCTGCTGTCACTGGCTTGGGGAATGCTAATGAGGGCTGCTGTTACTGGTTTGGGGACGAGAATGAGGGCTGCTGTCACTGGTTTGGGGATGCTCATGAGGGCTGCTGTCACTGGTTTGGTGGACATTAATGAGGGCTGCTGTCACTGGTTTGGGGATGCTAATGAGGGCTGCTGTCACTGGTTTGGGGGATGCTAATGAGGGCTGCTGTCACTGGTTTGGGGATGCTAATGAGTGCTGCTGTCACTGGTTTTGGGATGCTAATGAGGGCTGCTGTCACTGACTTGAGAGATGCTGACTGTTGCTGTCACTGGTTTGGGGATGCTAATGATGGCAGCTGTCACTGGTTTGGGGGATGCTAATGAGAGCTACTGTCACTGGTTTAGGGATGCTAATGAGGGCTGCTGTCACTGACTTGGAGGATGCTAATGAGGGCTGCTGTCACTGGCTAGGGGGATGCTAATGAGGGCTGATGTCACTGGTTTGGGGGACGTTAATGAGGGCTGCTGTCACTGGTTTGGGGGACACTAATAAGGGCTGCTATCACTGGTTTAGGGCTGTTAATGAGGGCTGCTGTCACTGGTTTGGGGATGCTAATAAGGGCTGCTGTCACTGGTTTGGGATGCTAATGAGGGCTGCTGTCACTGGTTTGGGGATGCTAATGAGGGCTGCTGTCACTGGTTTGGGGATGCTAATGAGGGATGCTGTCACTGGTTTGGGGGATGCTAATGAGGGATGCTGTCACTGGTTTGGGGGATGCTAATGAGGGATGCTGTCACTGGTTTGGGGGATGCTAATAAAGGCTGTTGTCACTGGTTTGGGGGAGGCTAATGAGGACTGCTGTCACTGGCTTGGGGGATGCTAATGAGGCCTGCTGTCACTAGTTTAAAGGACGTTAACGAGGACTGCTGTCACTGGCTTTGGGAATGTTAATGAGGGTTGCTGCCACTGGTTTGGGGATGCTAATGAGGGTTGCTGTCACTGGTTTAGGGATGCTAATGAGGGCTGCTGTCACTGGTTTGGGGATGCTAATGAGGGCTGCTGTCACTGACTTGGGAGATGCTGATGGCTGCTATCACTGGTTTGGAGATGCTAATGAGGGCTGCTGTCACTGACTTGGGGGATGCTAATGAGAGCTGCTGTCACTGGCTAGGGGGATGCTAATGAGGGCTGTTGTCACTGGTTGGGGGATGCTAATGAGGGCTGCTGTCACTGGTTTGGGGATGCTAATGACGGCTGCTGTCACTGGTTTGGGGATGCTAATGATGGCTGTTGTCACTGGCTTGGGGGATGGTAATGAGGGCTGCTGTCACTAGTTTGGGGATGTTAATGTGGGTTGCTGTCACTGGTTTGTGGACATTAATGAGGGCTGCTGTCACTGGCTTGGGAGATGCTAATGAGGACTGCTGTCACTGGCTTGGGGGATGCTAATGAGGGCTGCTGTCACTGGTTTGGGGATGCCAATGAGGGCTGTTGTCACTGGTTTGGGGATGCCAATGAGGGCTGCTCTCACAGGTTTGGGGGATGCTAACAAGGGCTGCTGTCATTGGTTTGGGGGATGCTAACAAGGGCTGCCGTCACTGGCTTGGGAATGTTAATGAGGGCTGCTGTCATTGGCTTGGGGATGCTAATGAGGGCTGTTGTCACTGGTTTGGGGATGCTAATGAGGACTGCTGAATCCTGGTTTGGGGGATTCTAATGAGGGCTGCTGTTACTGGTTTGGGATGTTAATGAGGGCTGCTGTCACTGGTTTGGGGATGCTAATAAGGGCTGCTGTCACTGGCTTGGGGGACGTTAACATGGGCTGCTGTCACTGGCTTGGGAGATGCTAATGAGGGCTGCTGTCACTGGCTTGGGGAATGCTAATGAGGGCTGCTGTCACTGGTTTGGGGATGCTAATGAGGGCTGCTGTCACTGGTTTGGGGATGCTAATGAGGGCTGCTGTCACTGGTTTGGGGATGCTAATGAGGGCTGCTGTCACTGGTTTGGGGATGCTAATGAGGGCTGCTGTCACTGGTTTGCAGATGTTAATGTCAGCTGCTGTCACTGGTTTGGGAATGCTAATGAGGGCTGTTGTCACTGGCTTGGGGGATGCTAATGAGGGTTGCTGTCACTGGCTTGGGGGACGTTAACATGGGCTGCTGTCACTGGCTTGGGAGATGCTAATGAGGGCTGCTGTCACTGGCTTGGGGATGCTAATGAGGGCTGCTGCCACTGGCTTGAGGATGCTAATGAGGGTTGTTGTCACTGGCTTGGGGGATGCTAATGAGGGCTGCTGTCAAGGCTTGGGGATGTTAATGAGAGCTGCTGTACTGGCTTGGGATGTTAGTGAGGGCTGCTGTCACTGGTTTGGGGATGCTAATGAGGGCTGCTGTCACTGGTTTGGGGGATGCTAATGAGGGCTGCTGTCACTGGCATGTGGGATGCTCATGAGGGCTGCTGTCACTGGTTTGGGGAATGCAAATGAGGGCTGCTGTCACTGGCATGTGAGATGCTAATGAGGGATGCTGTCACTGGCCTGGGGGATGCTAATGAGGGCTGCTGTCACTGGCTTGGGGGTGCTAATGATGGCTGCTGTCACTGGCTTGGGGACACTAATGACTGTTGGTGTCACTGGTTTGAGGACACTAATGAGGGCTGCTGTCACTGGCTTGGGATCACAGAGTCCATGCTAATGAGGGCTGCGGTCACTAGTTCAGGTTTACCATGTCTACACTAATGAGTTTGGGATGTTAATGAGGGCTGCTGTCACTGGTTTGGGGGATGCTAATGAGGGCTGCTTTCACTGGCATGGGGGATGCTAATGAGGGGTGGTGTCACTGGTTTGGGGATGCTAATGAGGGCTGCTGTCACTGGCATGGGGGATGCTAATGAGGGGTGGTGTCACTGGTTTGGGGATGCTAATGAGGGCTGCTATTACTGCCTGAGGATCACCAAGTCCCTTGTAATGAGGTCTCTCTCAATGTTTTTTTTTTCAAACACCTTTACTGAATTATCACTTGTGACGTAGGCAAATTTACATTTATATAAAAGTAATCAAACTATATTAACATAAACATTATACTTCACATATATTGCTATATGTCATATAACCCAAGCAACGAGGAGAGTGTGTTGAGGAGATGGAAAGAGTACTTTGAGGGGCTGATGAATGAAGAGAATGAGAGGGAGAGATGGTTGGATGATGTGGGGATAGTGAATCATGAAGTACAATGGATTAGCAAGGAGGAAGTAAGGATAGTTATGAAGAGGATGAAGAACGGAAAGGCTGTTGGTCCAGATGACATACATGTGGAAGCATGGAGGTGTTTAGGTGAAATGGCAGTGGAGTTTTTAACTAGATTGTTTAATGAAATCTTGGAAAGTGAGAGAATGCCTGAGGAATGGAGGAAAAAGTGGTTTGGTACCGATTTTTAAGAATAAGGGTGATGTGCAGAGCTGTAGTAACTACAGAGGGATTAAACTGATCAGTCACAGCATGAAGTTATGGGAAAGAGTAGTGGAAGCTAGGTTAAGAAGGGAGGTGATGATTAGTGATCAGCAGTATGGTTTCACGCCAGGAAAGAGCACTACAGATGCAATGTTTGCTCTGCGAGTGTTGATGGAGAAGTACAGAGAAGGTCAGAAGGAGTTGCATTGTGTCTTTGTGGATTAAGAGAAAGCATATGACAGGGTGCCTAGAGATGAGTTGTGGTATTGTATAAGGAAGTCGGGAGTGTCAGAGAAATATGTAAGAGTGGTACAGGATATGTACGAGGGTAGTGTGACAGCGGTGAGGTCTGCAGTGGGAGTGACGGATGCGTTTAAGGTGGAGGTGGGATTACATCAAGGATCAGCTCTGAGCCCTTTCTTATTTGCAATGATGATGGACAGGTTGACAGACAAGATCAGACAGGAGTCCCCATGGACTATGATGTTTGCAGATGACATTGTGATCTGTAGTGAGAGTAGGGAACAGGTGGAGGAGACCCTGGAGTGGTGGAGATATTCTCTAGAGAGAAGAGGAATGAAGGTCAGCAGGACTAAGACAGAATATGTGTGTGAATGAGAGGGAGGATAGATGGTGAGGCTGCAGGGAGTAGAGGTGGCAAAGGTGGATGAGTTTAAGTACTTGGGATCAACAGTTCAGAGTAGTGGTGGGTGTGGAAGAGAGGTGAAGAAGAGAGTACAGGCAGAATGGAGTGGGTGGAGAAGAGTGTCAGGAGTGATTTGTGACAGACGAGTACCAGTAAGAGTGAAAGGTAAGGTCTACAAGAGGGTAGTGAGACCAGCCGTGTTATATGGGTTGGAGACTGGCATTGACAAAAATGCAGGAGTCAGAGCTTCACGTGGCAGAGTTGAAGATGTTAAGATTTGCACTGGGTGTGACAAGGATGGACAGGATTAGGAACAAGTATATTAGAGGGTCAGCCCAGGTTGGAAGGTTTGGAGACAAAGCCAGAGAGGCAAGATTATGTTGGTTTGGACATGTGCTGAGGAGGGATGCAGAGTATATTGGGAAAAAGATGCTAAGGATGAATCTGCCAGGTAACAGAAAAAGGTGGAGGCCTAAGATAAGGTTTATGGATGTAGTGAGAGAGGACATGCAGGTGGTTAGTGTGACAGAGCAAGATGCAGAGGACAGGAAGAAATGGAAACAGTTGATCTGCTGTGCCAACCCCTAACGGGAGCAGCTGAAAGAAGAAAATGATTCAATTCAATTCCTGCCTTTTTTAAAGAAGAAACATCTTTATTAAACCGTCACTTGCGACATAGGCAATCATACATTTATATAAATGAAAACAAACCACACTGACACAATCCTAGCTGCAAGCATTTTACATCACAAGCCATACTGACACACTCCCAGTTGCTAACATTATACATAATTTATAATCTACTCAATCTTTCTCACTCAAACATTATAGTATATTTAAGTCCTGCCACCTTTTAGACCTCATTCCTCCCTTGTATCTATTGTTCCCACAATTCCTATTTTTCCTATGTAGTTTGCTCCTACCCTTTTCTAAATATCCCAATTCCACTTGTTTTATTTCTGTTACTATATTCACTACTTCCAGTATAGTTGGTTTAGATTTTGATTTCCATTTTCTAGTAACTGCTTTTTTGGCAGCCACCATTATTAGACACAGCAAGGCCTTACCATGCCTAGGCAATTCTGATTCTGTATCATAGCTCAGAAAAATCATCTCCCTTGTCAGACCAATCTGCCCAGGCAGAATCTCTGACAGTGTATCCTGCAAGGACTCCTTAAAGTCCGCAAACTCACTGCACTCTCAGAAAATATGTTCCCAATTACCTCTTTCTTCCCCTTCATACCTCCATTTACTGCCTGCTTGAGGAAAAATCTTCTGGAGTCTACTTCGGGTATAAAAATATCTATATAAACATTTCCAGACAAAAATCCCAAATTGTCCAGATTTTGTTGCAGATTTGGGAGACATACATATATCTTCCCATTGTTTCTTTGTGAATTGCATATCCAGTCTCTCTTACCAATCCTTTCTAACCTCCTCTGATTGATTCTTATAGTTATCATGCAATATTGTATATGCTCTACTAATTCTTATTTTAATGGCAGCTTATGTTCTAGAGTATATTAAAAACTCTACAAATGCTGGTCTTTCATTTAGGACCCCCCCCCCCATTTATTTCTCTTTGCCTATACTCTGAGATCAATTCCTGATAGGGGAAGGCAAGCTCTAATCTGCAGTCCAAATAAATTCTTGTCGTCTTCCCACTCTATTATCTTTCCCTCTCTAGTTATTTGCTCCCAATACCGTGATTCTTTTGCCAGTTTTCTCCAAATATTCTGCTCCCCCCTTGCCTATTTTCTGTATCCCTAATTGCAGTAATCCCTATTGTCAGAATCTCCTTTCTCCATTCCCATGTTGGTTTAGAATATTTTCTGCTAAGTTTATGGATATAATATTATGCATAATTATTGTTATTCTCATTAACAGCCTGCATCCAAAATACTCGCCTCTCCTTGTTTCTTGACCTTCTCCCCTGTTTCATCATCATCCCTTTCCACTTTGAATTATAGTTTTCTGCTAAGTGTTTATGGATATAATATTATGCATAATTATTGTTATTCTCATTAACAGCCTGCATCCAAAATACTCGCCTCTCCTTGTTTCTTGACCTTCTCCCCTGTTTCATCATCATCCCTTTCCACTTTGAATTATAGTTTTCTGCTTGTGCTATGTATAGGATTCTTAACTATGTACCTCTGAAATACCCCTTCAAATTGGGTAATCCCACTCCATCCTGAACTATGGAAAGAATCAGCTTATTCCACTTGCCTCTTGCTGTCTTCCCCTCCCAGATAAAGCCCTTCTGCTCTTTATTAATTGCTACCCACAACTCCTAATTTGGTTGATAAAAATATGCCTGACCTGTGTATAAGACTAAAGGGACTAAAAACATTTTAACTGTTTGTATTTTACTATCAATATCCATATAACAAAGCTTCCATTTTCTCAGTTTTTGTATTATCTTTTGTTTAGTCTCTTCCCACACATCCTTAGCTGCCACACTAGAATATTTTTAATCCATATTGCTAAATATTTCATTTCATCATATCCACATAAATATGGGTATTCCTGAACCAGTTCATGTGTGGGTACATAATTTACCGCTATTGCCTTTGTTTTAGCTTCATTCATTTTGTATTCCAAGAAGATCTGAAACTGTCTTAAAATGTTCCACAACACTGTAATGTCCCTTTCTGGTTTTGTCATGAATAAAATGTTATCATCTGCAAATAAAGGCAGCTTTTCTTGACTAGCATACCAATTACATCTTTGAATTTCTGAGTCTCTTATTTTCTTTGCCAATGATTCTAAAGACAATGCAAATAATAAAAGGGAAAGAAGACACCCTGCCTGGTTCCTCTGCTCAAGCAGAAATTATCAGAGAGGACCCCATCCACTTTAATTTTCATCTCTGATCCCTCATATATTCTCCTAATAAACTTTATAATTTTTTCAGGAAATGCAAATGCTTCCATTGCCCTGCTCATAAAGTCCCAGTTTACTCTGTCAAATGCTTTCTCTACATCAAGACCCACAAACAACAGTGGTATTTTCTTACATTCTGCTTCCCTCTGGATCATCAATGTTCTGTTAATGTTGTCAAATGTTTGCCTCCCCTCCACAAAACCACATTGATTCAGGTATATCAGTTGTGGCATTATTTTTGCCATTCTTTTAGCCATTATAGACATGAACACTTTATAATCATGGTTTAGTACCGACATGGGCCTGTATGGAGCTGGATCTGATGGAGCTTTACCCTCTTTAGGTATTACAGCTAGCACTGCTTTCTTCCAGGATGCTGGTGTTACCTATCCTCCTCTTAAGATATGGTTAAACAAAACCTTCCAGATCTCTATCAGTTTTTTTCCCTCCTAGCTTCCAAACTTCCACAGGAATACCATCTATTCCTGGGAGCCTTCCTGTAAATTTGTTATACATTACTATTTTTATCTCATCTCTTCCTATCCTGTTAGTAATTGAGCCTCATCTACCTTTAACCTTGGCATATTTAATTATTCCATAAACATTTCCATTTGTATCTTTTCTTGATTTTTATATTCCTCTGCTTTACACAGACTCTCCTAGAATTTCCAAAATATTTCTAATACCTCTACAGGATCTCTTGTTGCCTTCTTTGTTATATGCTCCCTAAGTTTGGCTACAGCCCTTTCTACTTTATGTTGCCTGAGTCATTGTGCTAAAAGGTTTTGTCCTCTAGTTGCTTAACAGCACTCTTCCTGAGCTCATGCATATTATTGGGGTAATCCGTTATTTTCTCCTTAGCATTCTACAGTTGATCCTCTTCTTGTTCTGTGAGATTCCCCCTATTCTGCAATACTTTACCATTTATCAGTCTATCTAAATAATTCCTGTTACTTTTTAACCATAGCAGCCTTTCTTTTATTTCCACCCTCTTTTTAAACTCCACTTTAATTTTATCCCACTCCCTTAGCTATATTTTCAGAAGTAATTTCTGTCCTGTTGAATATCTCCTGAATAATCTCCACTACCCATTCCTCAAATTCCTCTCTTTTCAATGGATTAGTGGGAAAGCACCGCTACCCATTTTAATTTCATTACCCTGTGTTTTTATTTTAGTTATTATTGACACATGAACTGAAACAGTTATTGGGTATGTATCTAGACCTTCAATTAAGTGTGCATATTGCTATGAAATGTAAATTCTGTCTAGCCTAGCCCAGTTTTTATATCTCGGGGACTAATATGTAAATTCACTCCGAATTCCTATTACTGAATTTACATCTTCCATGCCGAATATTTTTATAAATTTCTTCAAAAATCTACCCTCCTTTGTTATACTTTCCCTTCTAGGACCCCCAGGCACATCTTCACTGCTGCAAATCAAATTGCAGTGCCCACCTATAAGTAATATTCCTTGCTGAAAACTGATTATTTCTCCCAGAATGTTCGTAATCTCCGTTATAGCAGTTTTAGGTGGAATGTAAATACATAGCAGTGCAATCCTCCTCCCTTGCCAGTAGCACCTTAGCACTACACAGCTGCCATTGTTCTCTTTTGTTTATCTTTTCTATCACTATTGGAGCTCCTCTTGTAATTAATATACATAATCCTCTTTTCCTTTGTCCTAGATATTCTGCTGAATAACTATCCTAAAATCCTTTCTTTATCAAATTCACATGTTCAGTTCTTTCCAAATGTGTCTGCAGTAACATTGCTATTTGTACTCAACATTTTTGATATAGTTCACCATTCTTTCTTTTTTGTATTTATCTGTGATACCATTGACATTCAAAGACATTACAGAAAGCATCATTGTATTAAAAAGTTATTATTTCCACCTTTTACGTATAACACCTTTTTTGTTAAATGTCTAATTCCAGCTTTTGTATTATGTGCATACGTTTGGCAGGTTGAACTTCTATACAGTAAGAAAAACAGCAACAGTCAAGCAGCAAATAAAAGCTGTAACTGCGCATACAATAATAAAATAAACCATATACTAAATACAGCATGGCTACGTGAATGACAGAAAGCTTTAATCAAGCAATAAAACAGATAAACACTTTTGCGTTATTGAAATGCTTATTTAGATCTAAAACAAGTAAAAACAATATATCATTTAAATAAAATCCACCAATCAACACACAGTATAAAAAAGGTGAAAATTAAGATCTCAATCTCTGCCCTTTTAAGGCATTTCTTAAAGGTAAACAACGATTCAAGCCTGGATTCTTATCAGCTTGTAGCCTAAGTATCCATCACATTTCAGCTGACTATGTTAGGTTTATTAAATCACCCTCTTCTATTATTCAAATAAATACATTGCAATACTCTAAAAGAAAAAGATGTCCCTTATTTTCCATTGCAGCTTTAGTTAAAGCATTTCTAGAATTACAAGTTTTTATATCATATAAATGTCATTATTCTATCTTTCAGTATTCTATTAATTTTACCTACATAAAAACATATGCAGACATCACAAGTGGCTAAATAAACCACATGCATAGTTTTACAATCCACATATTGCTTAGGTTTAAACACAAAATTATAAATTGGATGCAGAAAAGACTGTTGGTTAGATATAGTATGACATGCCTGACAAGAAAGGCAAGCATAAGTACCCACCTTAATACAATCTTTTAAATTCAAGGGCTTCCTATTACTATCACATAATTGTCTCCTCAGATTCAGAGTATTATACATATAACTGGGGGACTGACCTACAATATCAGCTATTCTGTGGTCCATCATTAAGATCTTCCAATTTTTACAAATAATGTTATGTAAAGGATTTACATCATTAGTAAATTTGATGGGAAACCTAAGTTTGGACCCGCCATTAGTACGCTCACAAGTTCTCAACTGATGGTGTCTATCACCTGATGAAAAAATTGTCTACCAGTAGTTTCTCTTCTTTTCAATATTTCTTCTTTCTCTCTTTCTAAAGTATGTACATCATAACCTCATTGTAAAAACTGTTCAGTCAAAGAATCCACTGTTGCAAAGAACTCATCATGCTCAGTGCAAAGCCTAGATACCCTCAAAAATGGACTTCTGACTATATTGGTATATATATATATATATATATATATATATATATATATATATATATTTATATATTTAGGATACATACTGCCTCTAGCCAATAAATTATGTCTCCACCATTCTTTATGATATAGGGAAGTACTGATGACACCTTTCCCAGCCATATGAAGATGCACATGCAAAAAAATCTGTATTCACTGGACATGTGCACTGTAAACTTTAAAAAAGTTGTTGTGGTCTCCAGGTAAGAAACAAAAGCATAAATATTGTCTGATGTTCCTGCCCATAACATAAACACATCAACAAAACTACAATAAAATCTGATATTTCCACAATACTATTCAGCTCCCAAGATAAACATCTCCTCCATCTACTCACCACTAGGTCGGCATACAAATTAGGGAACTGGGTGCCCAATGCTACCCCCAGTGCTGCAAATAAATATCATTCTCATAAACAAATTGTTCTCCGAGATCAGTGCTAACAACGTCCAAACCACCAAGATGGTATTCCATGAATAGTCAGTTGGATTCATTAATGCATTTCTCATGATTTCTATTCCATAGTTATTAAGAATAATTGTAAACCAATTCTGTACATCCATAATTACAAACAGACAACCATTCAAACCACCGACCATGTCCATATGGTCATATAGTTCACGTAAAAATGTGATGTATCATTTAAAACTGTGTGCATGTTAGCAAATACAGGTTTTAATTTATGTTCAACAAAAAACGATGATGGTTCAGTGACCCATTCCCCTCTTGCAACAATAGGTCTTAAGGGAGAAGTTAAAGCGTTCTTATGTATCTTGGGTAGCCCTTTAATTATGGGCAGAGTAGGATGCTGAACATTTAGAAAATCATATATATTCTTGTCTACTACATCACTCAACAATAAATCATATAAAACATCATGCGTAGTTCTTATTTGTTGAACCCTGGATTTAATAATCTTATTATCTTATAATATGTCTTTATATCACTCAACATATTCATCATGCCTTGGTGATAATATTCACTGTTCATAACTACAGTAGAGAGTCGATTATCCAATTTAATTGGGACCTAGGATAGTTCAGATAATCAGACTGTTCTGATAACCAAACATATAATTGAACCGGATAAAAAACTTCTAAAATATTTTTTTCTGCATGCAGGAATGCCCGTTTCAGCCATTCAGTGATTCCAATAAAGAATATTTTTCACGCACAAGCTGGCTACAAGCTCAAAATACATGCTCAAGCAAATACGTATAATGTTTACATATTCAGACTTTATGATTTTTCCTACCCAAAAACTTTGGAATGCTGGTTCTGATAATTGACATTCAGATAATAGACTCTCTACTGTACTGCAGCACCACCTTTATCAGCAGATTTAATACATATGACATGATCATCTTTGAAGGAGGCCAAAGCTCATTTCTCTACACAGCTCAAATTATAAAAATATTTCCGATGTGAAACCTAAGCAAAATGTGGATTGTAAAACTATGAATGTGGTTTATTTAGCCACTTGTCATGCATGCATATGTTTTATGTAGGTAAAATTAATATAATGCTGAAAGATAGAAAAATTGAGACATTTATATGATATAAAAACTTGCAGTTCTAGAAATGCTTTAGCCAAACATGCAATGGAAAATAAGGACATCATTTCTTCTTTTAGAGCATTGCAAGATATTTATTTGAATAATAGATGGGGTGATTTAATAAACCTAAAAGAGTCAGCTGAAATGCGATGGATACTTAGGCTACAAGCTCATAAGTATCCAGGCTTGAATGGTTGTTTACCTTTAAGACCTGGCTTAAAAGGGAGGAGATTGAGATCTTAATTTTCACCAGTCTTTTATACTGTATATTGATCAGTTGGATTTTATTTAAATGACATATTGTTTTTACTTGTTTTAGATTGGAGGAAGCATTTTAATAATGCCAAAGTGCTCATCTGTTTTATTGCTTGATCAAAACTTTTATATAGTTGTTTCTTGTCATATCCATTTGAGCCTGTCACATCTTACAAAACGTTTTGCTTTACTGACAGCCCTCAAAAAAAAAAACCTTCCTCAAAAATATATTAATCTAATACTAACACACAAAACTATTTACATCTTCAAATATTGAAATTTTACCTTTCTAATAGGAACAAAAGTCCCAAAACTGACAGCCACACTCTCAGATTTAAGTTAACTTAAAAAAAAAGAAGTTATATCTTACCATAGCATTCCATCTGTGTTGTTCATCTTCACCAATCCTTGACGGTGGGTTCAGTTCTGAACCCTTGGAACTGACTTGGCCGTTATTATTCCAGCTCACGCTCTCCAAACTCTCAAGCCCAGCTCTACCCATAATGCTTCTCACAGAGATTACCTCAGATTGAGTTTGCCAGATGGCAGAATACAGCCAGACTTTTAGAATATTATAGATATATACATGCACAGATATATACAAAGAACACAAGGCCAGCTATGGATTTCTGATGAGAAACTGGAACAGAATCGGTGAGACCTACTAAAAAAAATTTAGGATAGGGGATTGTGGGAGGGTATGTCAAGGATTGGTGAAGATGAACAACAAAGATGGCACATTATGGTAAGACATAACTTCTTTATCTGATGTTGTTCATCTTCACCTAATCCTTGATGGTGGGACAGAATCCCCAGCAACTTATGTACCTTGAGAGGTCTCGTGGAAGAATATTCCGAAGCACCATGGAGACAAAGGATGCTTGACCCCTCGAGATTTGGTCTAGTTTGTAGTGTGTAATGAAGGTATGGTGAGAGTACCAAGTAGCTGCTGCACAAATATCATCTAGAGAGGCTCTTGCATGAAAAACTGCTGACATGGCAACAGACCTTGTAGAATGATATATTTTGGAACAAGTTTTTGTTAAAAAAGGAGATTGTATAATAAAATATTCTTCAATAATTTATCATCTCCTTTTTTAACAAAAACTTGTTCCAAAATAGTTCCCTCCAATAAATAAACATTGCAATTGTGTCTCTCCACAAAATGCAATGCATTTGAGATCTTTACCGTATGGTGAAATAGTTAGGTTGTCTAGATTATGTAGTGATGGTATTGACTTAGAGAGACAAATTAATGATTGTATCAATATGTTTTTACAAAGAGAGTATAGTATTGAGTTGATTAGAGAATCCATTAACAAATTATTAAAAGTTAATGCTGAGAATATTGAGAATACACATTCTGTAGATGGGGCAGACATTAGGAATAAAGTTTTTGGTAGGAGAATTGTTAAGCAACAACAGAAAAATAGTAAAGACCAACAAGATATTTATTTTGTGGCTACTTTTAATTTATTAAGTAATAAAATTTGGGAACATATTATATACTACTGGAATTTTTTGTTACAGGATGAATTTATGAGTAAACTTATTCCCATTGTACCCAAGGTTGCATATAAAAGAGGACAGAATCTAGGGGATAAATTAGTTAAAGCTTATTATGTTTGCCCTAGTAATCAGTTTAGCCCTTTATTTCTTACCTATGCTACTAGACCTTATAGTTCCTGTAACATATGTTCTCATATCAAATGATATTTTCCTAGAATAAATGGGATAAGGTTCACACCAAAGAATCATTTTTCATGTCACACTTCTGGAATTATTTATTGTCTTAGGTGCCCCTGCAACCTTTTTTATATTGGTGAAACAAAAAGAAAGTTTAAAATAAGGTTGCAGTAGCATGTTCGTGATATTAGAAGGGGAGAATTACAGAGTCCGGTAGCATTGCATTTTGTGGAGAGACACAATTGCAATGTTAATTTATTGGAGGGAACTATTTTGGAACAAGTTTTTGTTAAAAAAGGAGATGATAAATTATTGAAGAATATTTTATTATACAAAGAAACTATTTTCATACTGAAATATAATACATTGTCACTGATGGGTTTGAATAAAGAAGTCAATTGGAGATGCTTATTATAATGTATACTGTTTTGTTTTATATGTTTTATATGTATTATATGTACTCATTATATATATTTTGTATGGTATGTCTTTTTAAATTTGGATTCTAACTGATTAATTAAGTGCATAATTGACTTTTGCTAATTAATTGTGTTAGGTATAAAAGGGAGTGTATGTACATTATTATTCTTGTACTCTTGGAAGGCTGTTGTGGCTGAGGCGCTAAGACTGATTCTGATATTAAATTGATTCATGGGAATTCTTGTTGTTTTTTCTGGTTTCTTAGTCTTTAAGACTATTTTTTGTTGTTTTTAGGGTATAGTCCCTTGCCTTCTCTAAGTCATGCCTGGTGGTAGCAGTGAGGAGCCAGTCATCGAGATATTGGAATACTCGAAAACCTTGCAGTTTGAGATAAGCTGCAAATACTGCCATGCATTTGGTAAACACTCCGGGGGCTGTGGTGAGTCCAAAGGGCAGTGGTCTGAATTGGAAATGACTGGCCCCTAGCTAGAAGTGCAGAAACCTCCTGGAGCTTTTCTTCATCTTTATGTGGTAATAAGCATCCTTGAGGTCTAGCACATCCAGTCGCCTTTTTCCAAGAAAGGAAGTATGACTTGTACCAAGACCATCCGGAATTGGGTTTGGTGGACTGACTTCTTAAATCGGCTGAGATTCAAAATCAGTCTCCTGTCCCCTGTTTTTTTGGGCATTAAAAAGAATCTTGAGTAAATCCCGTATCCTATTTGGTCTGGTGGGACTTTTTGGATGACTCTTTCGTCTAGCAGCTTTTGGATTTCTGGTAAGCGAAAAAAAAAAAAAGCAAAATCAAACTGTGGAAATAAGGTAGCTCAAAAAACCACGGGAGCCGCAATATAAATCCTGAATGTAAGTTTATTCAATATAACATGGTACGTTTTTGTTACTGTTACAAACAGTAACTTCTTCAGAGGAATAAACAGAAACATAACAGCGCGCCAACTTTAAACTAAAAAGGGCGTGGTTACTTAAATTGGTGTGTCGTGGACATAAACCACGGGTCAATTATGTAAAAGTGAGACCCCAAGTCAAAATAAAAAAATCTATAAAAGTATGTAATGACAATAGTGAATGTCATATTGTAACCACACGGTAAAAAGAATATTGTATTAAAATCTAAGTTAAAATGCAAGAAGCAAAAATACTCCAGCATAAAGATTTAAATAATTAGCTATCTTACATATATCACAAAGGAAATTTTTGCATATATGTATGTGTATATACATCCTAAAAGTTAAAAGAGTTGAATATGGACATAACAAAAAACATACCAAATCAACGTCCATTACTATGAAAAACTATAAGAAACAAAACATAAGCCTATATTCATGCTGTAAAAATTATGTGTTTTACCTCAAGAGGCTTTTCAATTTCAAAATACAAGATATATTACAATTTTCATTAAGTCCAGGAATATTGAAAGCATCAAGGCTGAGTTGCCACTCTAATTCCCTGACCTCTAACAGTAAAGAAGACGGACCACCCTTGATATCAGGGGGTACTTGATCTATGACTTGGAAATGGAGACTGTGACCTGGGTTGATGTCAATGTGTTTCGCCAAAGCATTTTCTTTCTTATTTTTCCTAATGGCGTAAATATGCTCATATAGTCTGTCCCACAACCTGCGGTCAGTTTTGCCCAAATAGAAAGCAGGGCAACAGTCACAAGTGGCTAAATAAATGATATTCTTTGATTCACAGTTAAACCTGTAATTAATTGGAAGTTTTTTGTTTTTCACCATAAAAGAACTACCACTCTTGATGTATCTACAGAAATTGCATGCACTACATGTAAATGTGCCTTTAATTCGAGTTAAAGTTGAGTGGCTTTTCCTTTCCAAAATTGTTTTTAAATTGGCTCCTTTCCTATAAACAAAAGTAGGGAAAGGACCCAATTTGTCCACTAAAGATTGACTACTCAATGAAATGCCAGTTTTTAAAGAAGATAGATCTAATTAACTCAACATCCTTATGAAAAGTCATTAAAAAACTAATGTTGCAGCTTTTAGTTGAGATTGCAGAGTCTAAATTCCATAGACCCTATGTTAGATGTTCTGTAGTGACATTGTTATTGAAAGCGTCAAGTGTAAAATGTCATTGTTACCGGCGGAATGAATGTCGTCAGGGAGTGTAGGTAATATACCCTTTGAAGCTAAAGGGGAATATACACCCCGTTTCTACATTTGAATTCTATCTCCTTAAACAAGTCATCAATAAGTGTTACTGGATAAGAGCGATTCATAAACATGTCCTTTAATGATTGACATTCAATATAAAAAGTGTCATCGAGAGTACACATTCTCGCGGCTCTTATAAATTGACCCTTGACAATTGACCATTTCTGTTTGTAAGGGTGGGCACTAGTAAAACGCAAAAAAGAATTGCAATAAGTGGGTTTCCTAAAGACACAGGAATGAAGCAAATCCCTACTGTAGTCCTTAGTTAACTTGACATCGAGGTAGTCAATAGATAACATGTCAAAGTGATGGGTAAACTTAAAAAAGGTAGTTGTTGAGTTTAGGTATTTTACCAAAGAAGTCGCTTCACCCTCATTACCATTGAACAAGATGAAGATATCGTCAAGAAATCTCGTGTAATAAACAATACGGGACATAATCTCTGAATTATTGAAAAGGTAGACTTTCTCCCAATATGCTACAAACAGGTTAGCTACACTTGCACCGCATGGTGAGCCCATTGCGATACCCTGTAATAATACTCGCCATTAAACATGAAAAAGAAGATAAAATAATGTCAAGTAATTCCGTGACAAGGTCAATTTCCGACTTAGTAGCTTTTAGTTCAATTAATAGTAAAGCTATCCATTCAACAGCTTCAGTATGTGGAATAGAAGTATATAAAATCAACAACATCGACTGTCAAAAAGTTAAAATTACTTTGAAACCCCAAGTCATTGACATTTTTAAGGAAGGACCAAGAGTCCTTACAAACTTGCGGTACCAATTTTAAGTATTTTTGAAGGATGTTATCGACAAGTTTCGCACATGGGTATGTCAAAGAAGAACGTCCATCAATCAGAGGTCGCATGGGGGGGATTATCTTGACATTTGTGAATCTTAGGGATACCAAATAATACTGGGGTCTTAGGAAATGGAATGTCAATGAAATTGTATGTATTCAAGTCAATCTTAGCTCCTATAAAGAGGTCCCTAAAATAACCTCTGATGCGAGTTCGAGTTACGTTCATTTCATTAAGAGAAGACCTGGCATAAGCTGGACTATTAAGAACCAAGGACATTTTTTGGTTATAGTCCTCAATATCAAAAATCACAAGGCCACCTCCCTTATCTGGCTTAATGACCCGAACGGGAGCAAGACTCAATGTTTGTAAAGCTAGTAGCTGATCTTTCTTGATGTTAGACGATGTTTGTGACTTTTTATGTAGCCAAGTTTGAGAAATATGTCTAATATCCAATTCGCAAATATTCACAAAAAGATACAATGACGGATGTAAAGGGGGATTGAAAGTACTTGATGGTTTCAACATACTGCTAGGTACAAAAGTTTCATTACCAAAAAGTATTTTCAAATTAAGTTTCCTTACAAAACACTTCAAATCAATCAATGTTTTCGCTAAGTTGAGGTTTTTACTTGGAACAAATGTGTTTCCATTAGCCAGTAATTCAATTAAATTTGAATCAATATTTGCTGCAGAGAAATTGTAAATGTTAAAGTCACCCTTTAAGTTAGTTAACAATTTCAATTTCTGGTTAAATGTTGTTGTGACCTCATCTATCTCTTTCTCCGATTGTTCTGATACATGTTCTTCTGGTTCCGCGTATTCCGTGGGCCTGTGTGGTTCTTGTTCATTGTGTCCCTTTGAAAAGTTGGACCCGAGACTGAAAAATTCTCCCGTTGATTGTTACTAGAGTTGTTGTTGTTGCACCGTAGTCTGTCACTGCATCTCAGACTTTCAGTAGAGGCCTCAGGAATCAAAGTTGAAGTATTATGACTGTCAGAAGCATTTATTGTATCAGAGTTAGGACATTCTCTTACTGAGTTACTATTAGG
Organism: Protopterus annectens; assembly: GCF_019279795.1. Classification (NCBI taxonomy): domain Eukaryota; kingdom Metazoa; phylum Chordata; order Ceratodontiformes; family Protopteridae; genus Protopterus; species Protopterus annectens. Next base: position 311,983,510 of record NC_056744.1, read on the forward strand.
CAAGATGTTGTCTGCCATCAATACATTAGGTTTAAGTTGTAGTTTAGGGTAAGCAGACCCAGTCTTGTAAGCAGATCTGTCCCGGTCTAATTTTTTACGTTTATTAGATTTTTAACTTCTCGGACAGTGCATCAATGCTGGAAAAAATTCAACCGTAGTCGTACCTATACCTAAAAAAATCCAAGTCACCTTTAATTGAGTTGTCTAGTTCTTCCACTTGGGTTATAGTTATTTCGATGTGTAGGGTATAGTGTTTTATCATTAATTCCAGTAATTGTGCCCCCTGTTTGTCAAACAACAAGCTAAGATCATTGTAAAAAATAGGGTCAGGTAACAAGCCCGTGGGAAAAAAATTGCACCCGAGACCCTTAGGTATCACATTTTCTTGCAAACATTGCCTGAAATAGGCTACTTCTAGTTGTAAATTTTTGAGTTTTGACAACTTGAAGTCTAATGTTTTCAGTTTCTCAGCTATAAAGTATGTACTTACTGGAGTATTGTCCATACTCGTAACCGGCCATTCCTGGTTGACAGAAGAAGTGAAACAAAACTTCTCAGTATTTTTGATCCAATCACTCATCAAAGGAACACCAATAAGCTCCGAGTTGGAATTGCGGGTGTCACCATTAGTGTCACCGCTAATGTTAGAGCTTACAGCCTGTGTGTAAGTTTGCTGTCCTGGAGGTATGGATGAATTGCCAATAGTAGAGTTACTACTTATTGCCCTATTGACATCCTGCCCATTGTTGAAGTCTGCTAGAATCCCGTTAGGCAACGGAGAACCTAACTGCGAGTCAGCTGGAACCGGTGGATTGTTAGAACAAGTCGCTGTCTTGGGTAACATTCCACTCTGTATGTTAGCGCTTGCACCAGCTCTGTCTGTATCCCTCTTGTCAATAGCGTCAAGCCGAGATGAAAGATTCTCGATCCGTTGAGAAATGGAACCAAGTAAAGATGGAATATCTATTAAGTCTCCTTGTTGGTTAGAGCCAAAAAGATTCGGGCTGCTTGGGTTAGAGCTACCAGAAGCCATGACAAACTGGTAAACGAAAAACAAAAAAGCAAAACCAAACTGTGGAAATAAGGTAGCTCAAAAAACCACAGGAGCCGCAACATAAATCCTGAACATAAGTTTATTCAATATAACACAGTACGTTTTCGTTATTGTTACAAACAGTAACTTCTTCAGAGGAATAAACAGAAACATAATAGTGAGCCAAATTTAAACTAAAAAAGGCGTGGTTACTTAAATTGGTGTGTCGTGGACATAAACCACGGGTCAATTATGTAAAAGCGAGACCCCAAGTCAAAACAAAAAAATCTATAAAAGTATGTAATGACAATAGTGAATGTCATATTGTAACCACACAGTGAAAAGAATATTGTATTAAAATCCAAGTTAAAATGCAAGAAGCAAAAATACTCCAGCATAAAGATTTAAATAATTAGCTATCTTACATATATCACAAAGAAAATTTTTGCATATATGTATGTGTATATACATCCTAAAAGTTAAAAGAGTTGAATATGGACATAATAAAAAACATACCAAATCAGCGTCCATTAATATGAAAAACTATAAGAAACAAAACATAAGCCTATATTCATGCTGTAAAAATTATGTGTTTTACCTCAAGAGGCTTTTCAATTTCAAAATACAAGATATATTACAATTTTCATTAAGTCCAGGAATATTGAAAGCATCAAGGCTGAGTTGCCACTCTAATTGCATGACCTCTAACAGTAAAGTAGACGGACCACCCCTGGTATCAGGGGGTACTTGATCTATGACTTGGAAATGGAAACTGTGACCTGGGTTGATGTCAATGTGTTTCGCCAAAGCATTTTCTTTCTTATTTTTCCTAATGGTGTAAATATGCTCATATAGTCTGTCCCGCAACCTGCGGTCAGTTTTGCCCAAATAGAAAGCAGGGCAACAGTCACAAGTGGCTAAATAAATGATATTCTTTGATTCACAGTTAAACCTGTAATTAATTGGAAGTTTTTTGTTTTTCACCATAAAAGAACTACCACTCTTTTTTTTTCAAAACAGGTTTATTGTTTTAACATATAAGAGAAATATCATAACAATTTTATACAAGTAATTAAAAATAGGTATTATTATAATATTCAACAAAACAACTAAAGTATTTACAAAGACATCCACTACAATCAGATCAATTAATTAAACTAAAATACCATGCTATTGAAATTAAAATTTTTTTAACAAATTTTGTAAATTATCCCATACAATAAAATAAGATGTTTTTCTATTTGTTCTAGTCCTAATTGTGTTTATTTCCATATGGCACACTATATTCATAACATTTTTAAATTCATTGAACGAAGGAGGTGTATCTGAAATCCAATTTCTAGTTATTATTTTCCTAGCCACTGCTAGAATAGACCATAACAAGGGAAGCTTAACATTTTAACACTTTGAGGTACAGGTGTGTTGAATAATATAAGAGATTTAGAAATAATGAAATTATCTGTAAAAAGAGCCTGCAAAAATTCATTAATTGACTTCCAGTATTCTTTCAATTTTATACAGTCATAAAACATATGAGCCCAGTCAGCATTAATTTCTACATTACATCTCTTACATAGATTATCTTTATTATTTATTTTATTCATCATCAAAGGTGTATAAAAAGAGCTATGTAAAAATGTCCATGTATAAAGTCTCCAGACAATGGAAGACGTAGTTCTATAAGCAGATTCCAATATATATTGTTTATCTTGTTGATTTGGTGGGTCCCCATTAATAGAAGTGAAATAATTCCAGTATGAATCTACACTGTAAAAAGTTTCTTGTCTGATAACTTTATGTAAGTATGAAAGTTTACCTTTATCAGAAACTTTATGTTGTAAATTTAATATCAAGTAATCAATCAGTGTTGGAATAGATTCTTTAACAAAGAACTACCACTCTTGACGTATCTACAGAAATTGCATGCATTAGATGTAAATGTTCCTTTAATTCTAGTTAAAGTTGAGTGGCTTTTCCTTTCCAAAATCATTTTTAAATTGGCTCCTTTCCTATAAACAAAAGTATATAAAGGTCCCAATTTGTCCACACAAGATTGACTACTCAATGAAATGCCAGTTTTTAAAGAAGATAGATCTAATTAACTCAACATCCTTATTAAAAGTCGTTACAAAACTAATTTTGCAGCTTTTAGTTGAGATTGCAGAGTCTAAATTCCATAGACCCTGTGTTAGATGTTCTGTAGTGACATTGTTATTGAAAGCGTCAAGTGTTAAAATGTCATTGTTACCAGTGGAATGAATGTCGTCAGGGAGTGTAGGTAATACACTCTTTGAAGCTAAAAGGGGAATATACACCCCGTTTCTACGTTTGAATTCTATCTCCTTAAACAAGTCATCAATAAGTGTTACTGGATAAGAGCGATTCATAAACATGTCCTTTAATGATCGACATTCAATATAAAAAAAGTGTCATCGAGAGAACACATTCTCGCGGCTCTTATAAATTGACCCTTGACAATTGACCGTTTCTGTTTGTAAGGGTGGGCACTAGTAAAATGCAAAAAAGAATTGCAATAAGTGGGTTTCCTAAAGACACAGGAATGAAGCAAATCCCTACTGTGGTCCTTAGTTAACTTGACATCAAGGTAGTCAATAGATAACATGTCAAAGTGATGGGTAAACTTAAAAAAGGTAGTTGTTGAGTTTAGGTATTTTACCAAAGAAGTCGCTTCACCCTCATTACCGTTGAACAAGATGAAGATATCGTCAAGAAATCTCGTGTAATAAACAATACGGGACATAATCTCTGAATTATTGAAAAGGTAGACTTTCTCCCAATATGCTACAAACAGGTTAGCTACACTTGCACCGCATGGTGAGCCCATTGCGATACCCTGTTTCTGTAAATAATACTCACCATTAAACATGAAAAAGTTAGAAGATAAAATAATGTCAAGTAATTCCGTGACAAGGTCAATTTCCACCTTAGTAGCTTTTAGTTCAATTAATAGTAAAGCTATCCATTCAACAGCTTCAGTATGTGGAATAGAAGTATATAAATCAACAACATCGACTGTCAAAAAGTTAAAATTACTTTGAAACCCCAAGTCATTGACATTTTTAAGGGAGGACCAAGAGTCCTTAAAAACTTGCGGTACCAATTTTAAGTATTTTTGAAGGATGTTATCGACAAGTTTCGCACATGGGTATGTCAAAGAAGAATGTCCATCAATCAGAGGTCGCATGGGGGGATTATCTTGACATTTGTGAATCTTAGGGATACCAAATAATACTGGGGTCTTAGGAAACGGAATGTCAATAAAGTTGTATGTATTCAAGTCAATCTTAGCTCCTGTCTTCTTTACTGTTAGAGGTCAGGGAATTAGAGTGGCAACTCAGCCTTGATGCTTTCAATATTCCTGGACTTAATGAAAATTGTAATATATCTTGTATTTTGAAATTGAAAAGCCTCGAGGTAAAACACATAATTTTACAGCATGAATATAGGCTTATGTTTTGTTTCTTATAGTTTTTCATATTAATGGACGTTGATTTGGTATGTTTTTTATTATGTCCATATTCAACTCTTAACTTTTAGGATGTATATACACATACATATATGCAAAAATTTTCTTTGTGATATATGTAAGATAGCTAATTATTTAAATCTTTATGCTGGAGTATTTTTGCTTCTTACATTTTAACTTAGATTTTAATACAATATTCTTTTCACTGTGTGGTTACAATATGACATTCACTATTGTCATTACATACTTTTATAGATTTTTTATTTTGACTTGGGGTCTCGCTTTTACATAATTGACCCGTGGTTTAAGTCCATGACACACCAATTTAAGTAACTATGCCTTTTTTAGTTTAAATTTGGCGCGCCATTATGTTTCTGTTTATTCCTTTGAAGAAGTTACTGTTTGTAACAGTAACGAAAACGTACTGTGTTATATTGAATAAACTTATGTTCAGGATTTATATTGCGGCTCCTGTGGTTTTTTGAGCTACCTTATTTCCACAGTTTGGTTTAGCTTTTGGATTTCTAACGCTGCTATTTCCATTGATTGGGTGGAACATCTAGGAGATTTTTCTGAGATTTGGGATTCATGAACAAGGGGATTTGGTAGCCTCTGGATATTATTCCGAGCACCCATTTGTCCAAGGTTATTAATTGCCAGGCAGGTAGTTGCAGGGATAATTGCTCCCCCGACTGCCTCCAGAGGAAGACAATCGGGCACCCCTTCAGGGATGCTGATAGGGAGTACCAGAGAAGGATTCCCTGGACCCCTGATTTTGTGGTCCATTCCGGCCCCTAAGGTGGCATCTTCCATTGTTTCCCCCTCTGCCCTAGGGGAAATCTTTACCACGTGAGTCAAAAAAAGGCCCTTTGGATTTTTTGAACCATAGTCTCCCACTCCTCTGATTCCTTGAGTAGGGTCGCTGAGGAGTAGAGAACCATATGCCCATGGCAGATAGGGTCTTGCCATCCTGCTCACTTCTGGTTAGAGTTCTCCTAACTTTTGGGCCAAAAAGGGTAGATCTGTCAAAAGGTGCATTGACAAATGAAGCTTTGAATGGCTCCGCAAAGTCACATAAGTGCATCCAGGAATGCCATCTGATGGTTCTGCCTGAACCTGCTGCTCTAGATGTCCCTTCAGCTGCATGTGCTATGAGCCTCATGGACGAATTGGAGATGGATTCAAGTGTTGCAAGCTGGGAGGAGACTTTATCCTGAACCTCCACAGCAACTGCTCCTGCCAGAGTGTTAGAAAGTTCCTTAATTAAGTCTCTTTGTAACCTGGTAAAGTGTGCCATGTAGTTCAGCGACCTTAAAGCAAAAGTTATTGAAGGAAAAACACACTTCCCAAATCTATCCAAGGTCCTAGACTCCTTGTTAGGAGGATGGATTGTCTGACTCTTCTGCAAGTTCTTTTTTTGGTGGCTGCTGCTACTACTATGGCATCAACAAGGATTCCTTTGGACCAATATGGTTCCTCTTTTGATGCAGACAAAATACAGTCAGGCCTTTTGGGAATAGGCTCTAAGGCATCAGGTATCTTCCAAGCTTGCTGAGCAATTAATTTTACAAGTTCATTAGCGGGCGGAGAAATCCAAGAAGTGGATGGTTGGGCGCAAAATGCCTCCAGGTGTACTGATTTCTCTGGTGAAGGTTGTGTGGATGAACAGTCACCCCTCTGTTTCAGTATTTCAAGGATGTCCCTAAAGGAAACCTCTTAAGGGGGTGACTTTGGGGAACCTTCACCGTCACTGAAGTCAGTATCCTCAGTATAAGACTCCTCTGGGGAGTCGAGGTGCTTCCTCTTTGCAGAGACTTCATCAGGGTGAGGTTCCGGAGAAGTATCCAAACAGGAAACCACCAAGGTGGGAGTTACCTGGGGCTTTTGCACCCTCTGTCCGGGGGATGAGGTCAATGGCAGCTCCGGCTAGAGAAAGGGGAAGATATCTGTCCTGACAGGGAAGGCAATGACTGAGAATCTCCAAGAGTTAGTGCCTTCTCCATGATACAGAAGGCAGGTGCTCCCATAGAGGGATGGGAGCCCAGAACTGAAAGGCGCTGCTTCGGAACTGGGGTCACACCCCGCACCGAGGAGTCTCCCTCTACACCTAGAGCTGGAGTCCAAACTACAAGGGTAGAAGCTCTGAGAGGCATAGAAGACTCAGAGACAAAAAGGCATCATGCATTCTGGAATTGACCATAGTGTCCCAACTAGGGGAGTTCCCCGTTGCAAAAGATCTGGAGAAACTTAAGGTTTTAGTCAGAACCAACAACTGGAAAGCTGTCAGAACCAACTCAGTTGGAGCCAGGACTGTCGGAACTGAGGACTCCAAGGGCTCAGATAGAGTTGGAGGAGGAAAGTAGGAGTTATATAATGGGCCATTTCAATGCCAGGTTGGCTCGGAACTGAAGTTAATCCTCTAGCCACTAGGAACTGGTCCACTATCCTCATAATGTCCTGTTCCGATAAACTTTTAGTAGACCTCACCAAAACAGTGGAAGGAGATCTGGAGCATCTGACTTCCAAGAATGGGGTGTCCTTAAAAGGGTCTATAGAAGAAGACTACACTGTCCTCGGTGTAGCATATAATTCTGAAGTCCTAGGAACCGACAGCTCAGAAGGAGCCAAAGCCAAGGCATCACAGTGTAGCAAAAGAGTTTTGCTAGGCACCAACTATTCTTCTGGTGCCAAAGATGTTTTCAGAGCCAAGGAAGATTTAGAAATTTTTCTCATCAGTTCTGTGGAGCTAGGAACTGAAGAAGGCCTCTTTTTTGAGCTGTGGGAAGAAGTTCCTGATTCCACAGTTTTCTCTTAATCCAGAAACAGCCTCGTCAAAAGGAGGTTTTAATAAGGCTTTTAACAACAGCTTATTTTTCCTTTCCATTAAGGTACAAGAGGAAAAACCATGACAGATAGCACAATTCTCTTGTAAATTAATTACACCTAAGCAATATACACACAAGGTATGCCCATCTGAATTGGGCATTTTTCCTTCACATTTGTTACATCTTTTGAAAACTGAAGAGGCCTTAGGTTTCAAGGGGGATAGTCTCTTGTCAGACATATTCAAAGGAAAAAGAAGAGAGATTTTTTTTAAGGAGAAAAATACCAACAATGGAAAACTGGGATACCCAAAGAGTAAAGAGTAGAAATAACAACAATGGTAAAAAAGAAGAAAATACCTCATGGTAAGAGAAGAAACACAGTAAGAGGAGCAGGTAGCTTAAGGAAGTAAACAAAGTTAACTAGTAGAAGCTTTTTGAAGGATATATAAAATAGTTTTATAACTCACACAATCACCAAGGCTCAAGACATAATGAAGGCACTTCTGGTCTGCGATGCGGCAAATGAGATCTGAGGTAATCTCTGTGAGGAGCATTGTGGGTAGAGCCAGGCTAGAGAGTTTGTAAAGAGCGAGATGGAAAAATAATGGCAGAGTTGGTACCAAGGGTTCGGAACCGAACCCACAGTCAAGGATTAGGTGAAGATTAACAACATCAGATGAAAGGTTATCCATGCTATTCTCTTAAAACTTGTTACTAAATCAATCTAAGGTCCTTAGTCCAGTTATTACCTCATGTAAGGATAAGAAAAAGCACATTAATTTTTCTTTTGTCATTCTCTTTTAACCAAGCTTTTTTTTTTTTACAGTGCATTGCCTACATTTCTTAAAACTGAAGAAGAAGAGAGAAGGAAGAAAGAAAGAGAAAACAAGCAGCAGCAGCACCTATTTACAATCCCAATTAAACTTAAAAACAACTGAGAAAACTTTACTTTATAGCATGCAAAGAAAACCATACACCACAAAAAAAGTACTATTAAGAAAAATGTGTTCTTACTTATATTTAACTTTCTTCCCTCCCTTTCCCTCTCCAAAGCATTTTTCTGAACATTAATGGCAAGAAGTACGGCATATACTTTACAGTCCTCACAAGTCCAACAAATTCTGAAAAAGACCAATATTTTCAGATTTTCTTGTTTTTTCATATTTCACAAATATAATTACTTTATTATAATCCCACATTAAGTTACTGATTTGTATTACTGTTCATCTCCATTTCCCAAATCCTGCTTCATTTCCAATGTACTCTCAATTCTTCTGGTCAACTCTCATTCTTATTTCCTTCTCTCCAACATTTTCCATTGAAACAGTGGAAAAGGTTTCACAGATACAGTCTCTCTGTAGTTTTTATTACCAGAAGAACAAGAAGCAGGATCTCCTTCTGTTTCACAGCTCATTTTTTTTTGTTGGACATACTTTTGTATTTCCTCCTTAGCATGTACATTATCAAAAAATGATTATGTCCCTCCATGGAAGAACAACTTGAAGACAGCTAGGTACAGCAGTTTGAATCTCACACCTGCATCCTGTGTCTCGGCGTTCCCTGAATAGTGAAATGAACTTACTCCTCTTCTGTCTTGTGTACAATGAGTAATCATTCTCCACAAACACTCTGCTGTTTCCCAGTTTTAGTATTTTGTCCTTCTCCCATAGTTTTGTCAGAATCAGTTCCTGCTGGTAAGATTGCATCTTTACTATTAAAAGTCTAGGTTGATTTCTCATAGCCAGGTTTGGAGCATACACATGACATGCCCTTTCAACTAACAACTCTTGCTGTGGAATACCAGTCCAGTTGCTTATTTGTGCTTTCATAAAATTAATGCAGTCTCTTCCTTCCAGCTCCTCTGGTGCAGCTGAAAATCTTAGGTTTTCCCTACGTGCTCTGTCCTCTAATTTTATTATTTTTTTGAAACATCTCTTCCTGATCAGTCTCATATTCAGACAGCTTTTTCTTCATTTCAGCCTCTGATCTTTGCAGCTTTGTCACCTCATTTAAATATCTTTTAAAAGCTTCTTCCATTTTTTTCCAGCCTTTTGTTGTTTGTGTTGATATACTCCATCAGTGTTGTGTTTATTTAGCTAGGTCTGTGTGCAGTTGTCTTGTATCTTACTGTAGGTTACTGGAGGTCATGTCTTGAGGTTGCATTGATTTTTGCTGAACAGCTGCAGAACTTTCCCCAGTTAATGTTTCTTCCTCACTTTATGTAGCTGATTTTTTTCCAAGTGCTCTGTTTTTCTTTTTTCCTGGCATCCAGGCAGTACACTTACTAGCAACTTACTGAAATTACCCATAAACACAAAAGTCTACTGGTCTTCTTTGTTGAGTTTCTGTTTTCACATTGAGAGAGCTACAGTTAAGCTGTTACTCAATATGCAGCCATCTTGGAAGCCCCTTTTTAGTAAATAATAATCCTATTTAATAATAATCCAATTTGTTAACCAGATAGACATACTAGCCACACAGTCCCTTTTTGGGGCAACATGGGAGCAATGTCTGGTTAAGTGACTTGCCCAAGGTCAGACAGTAGGCAAACAAGGTTTGAGGGAATCAAAACCCTGTACCACAGGAACTACAGCTCACAATCTTAACCTCTGCACCAACTACCAGGTAAAATGGTTTTGACTTAACAGCTATTTGTTTAGGACAGGCCCTCTTCGAAGATTTTGGTGTCATTTGGGGAGTTCATGATGGCATTACATTTACAGAAACGTGCAAACTTGGTAAACCATAAAGCCTTAACATTTGCTTTTGAGAAATAAATGCCAAAGATGAGTGGCCCAAGGACTGATCCCTGGTGTGCACTGCTAGTGTCAAGAGGACTGGCCCAAAGACTGACCCCTGGGGCACACCTCTAGTGACAAGAGGAGGGGCTCAAGGACTGACCCTTTGGATACACTGCTAGTGGTAACAAGAGTGGCCCAAGGACTGACCCATGGGGTACACTGCTAGTGACAAGAGTAGTGGCCCAAGGACTGAACCCTGGAGTACACTATTTGTGACAAGAGGAGTGTCCTAAGGACTGAACCCTGCGGTAAACTGCTAGTGACAAGAGGAGTGCCCCAAAGACTGACCCATGGGGTACACCGCTAGTGACAAGAGGGGTGTCCCAAGGACTGACCCCAGGGGTACACAACTAGTGAGAAGAGGCATGACCCAAGGACTGACCCCTGGGATACACTGCTGGTGACAATTCTTTTGAAGGAGGTAGAGCTGCCTAGCCTAATTTCCTGGGATCTATTTGTGAGCCAGTTTGCTATCTAATGAGTTACACAGGGATTAACATTTAGCCAGGATAGTTTATCTTTGATACCCAAGTGTGAGATGGTGTCAAATGCCTTTGTAAATTCTAACTATGCACTTTGTACTGATTTGTCCTCATCCACTGCTTCAGTAACCTTCTCATAGAAGTCAACCGGGTTAAATAAGCAGGATCTGCCTTTGACAAAATTGAACTGGCTTGGGTGAATAGTTTAGAGGTTGCTTATGTCCTTATTTATTAATTCCATAATGATCCTTTCCATAGCCTTACACATGAGGCTGGTTAAGCTTATGTGTCTGCAATTACCTGGGTCCATTGATGCCTCACCTCTGTGCCAGGTAAAATAAAAAATCTAAAGATAGTATAAGCAGTCTTTTGTATGTCCAACCTATAGCCTATAAGGGCTAAAGGACAAAATGATGTTACTCTGGATCACTTCCCCTAGCTCTACGGCCTAACTATAAACTTATGAGCACCTTTGTGCAAGGGAATGACAGTTGCTATCCTCCACACATCCAGCATAAAGCTTGTTCGAAAGTTGATATTGAATAACTTCAGTAGGGCTCTAATAAGTCATGTTTTAGGCTGACAAGTATGCAGCTGGTATGTCATCTGGCCCAGTGGGAGTAATATTTTTGGCCTTAGATAATACCTTGAGGACTTGTTCTTGGGAGATATGAGGGTGCTATAGATGCAGGTATGTGAATGTGAATATATGAGGGGAGGGGGGATTTGTTATGCCTTCTGGAAATGAGTATATGATGTCCTTTACTATTAGCTCTGTGCACTGCTGGGCATTGTTTTCTGAGATTTCTAACACATTTAAATAATGCTTTGTGGTTATCCTTCACCAGGGTGACAATTTCACCTCATATTTGCTTTGGTTGATTTGATAAGAGTCCAGAGTTCCTTGTTACATTTAGCAAGAAAATGATTGGCATTTTAGATTTTTTTAAGTTTGTGTGCAATTATTTCTTTCTTCAATTATAGAGTTCCACCACAGGGATTTATTTTTAAATTTGTTGTGTTTAATGCATCTAAGCATCTATTTAAATGTGCATCTAATTTGGCAGTAAAGGATTCCACATAAGCTGTGGGGTTGTCAGAATGGAAGGGTGTTTTAAATTTAGACAGGTTATCACTCAGTTTAATATAACCACAATTAAGATTAATAAAATATGATTAAATCAATGTGATGATATTGTAAATATCCTATGGATGATGTGGTGTGAGGGTGGTACAGTGCTACCATTGTTGCCTCACAGCAAGAGGTTCCCTGGTTTGATTCTTGGCTGAAATTCCTTCTGTGCAGAGTCTGCATGCCCTCCCTGTGTTTGTGTGGGTTTCCTCCAGTTTATTCCCACATATGCAGTAGGTGGACTGGGTAATCTAAATTGGTCATAGGCATGAGTGTGTGGTGTGGAAGAACAACTACAGCAAGGCTACCCACCTGGCAGTGTAAATCTTGACTCTAGATGTTGAAGTGACACTCCAGCTCATGTGCCAAAATGGAAAAAAGGGTTGTGGATGGATGGACTGTGGATGATGTGAATTTAAGAAAACTATTTCCCAAATGCTTTGCAGTTTCTTGCAAGACAGACAGAACATTGGGCTTTCCAAGATGGCTGCACAATGATAAACAGCTTAATCTCAGCTCTCCTTGTGTGAAATAAATGAAAGACAAGGGCCTGGAACTCTACCACTTTTAATAAATTCAGTTACTAGCTAGTAAGTACTCTGTCTTCTTGGTGCCAAGAAAAAATTAAGAGCCTGAAAGAAAATCAACTAGAAAAAGTGAAGAGAAAACAATGACTGGGAAGAATCCTGCAGCTGTTCAGCAAAATGTATTTCAAGCTCTTGGTTTGGTGTAAGACATGGATTCTGGTAATCTTGAGGAAAAAATCAAATATACTCAAGGCTTATTAAAATAAACAAAACACTGAAAGAGTTTATCAACTCAAATAACAAAAGGGTGGGAAAATGGAAGAAGCTTTAAGCAGATATTCAGATGAGCTGAAAAAACTGCAAAAATCCAAGGTCAAAATAAAGAAAAGGCTGGCTGAGTATGAGAAAGGAAAAAAAAACCTTCCCATGTTATGATTGTTTGCTCTTATATTTATAAAGAACTATTGTTTATTCATCTTTTTACAAAAGATGAATATAAATGTAACACTTTTTCACATGTAATACTATGACTATGATATATATTGCTGTATGTCAAAAATGTGTGCAATTTTATGTGGGAAAATCTAATAGAAAGTTAAAGGATAGAACTAGTGGGCATTTATCAGATATAAAAAGGGAAATAAAAACTAATGCTAAATGCTAATGCTACTTATATTATGGAAAAAGGGAAAACTCATATTTTTTTAAGTTTGCAGTTCTCCAAACAATAAAATAATCTACTAGAAGAGGTGTTGTTAATAATAAATCTGAAGCATATGAGATAAAATGGATAAATCATCTTGGGTCTGATCAGAAGCCAGGATTAAATGGTGCATGTAATATGAAACATATTCTAAAATCACATTTTTTAAGACAATCTGATGCTTATCCTTTAAGAGTTCTAATTGTTTAATTAACGTATAATATAAATGCTTTAATGATATATTGATTTTATTTAAGAACTTGACCTGCATTGTTTGATTTTAACCTGATAAAGCACAACGTGTGAAAAGAGTCTGAGCTTGTTGAAACTTATCAAATACTACAGCACAAATTGTAACCTTGTAGGCCTTTTAAGACTTTTCTTTTGGACTTGTTTTGATTATATAGGCTTGGGCTTAAATCTGCTTTGAGCTACCAATTTGGAATTTATAATAAGAAGAAAATGCATAAGGGATTAACCTGCCAAATATTAGTAGGTGCGTGTATCAGAAAAGCTAGAGATAGACATTTTAACAAATTTTAAAAAGCTATCACATATAATAGGTTGGGATAATTACTTCTTATCATAATGGATATACTTTCCATATTGTCTTGGAATGTGAATTGTCTTCAAGTTTTTTCCCAGATGATAAGGTAAAAACAGACAGCACTTAATAAAATCACAGGCTCTACCGTGTGTCTTAGCATGGATAATCTTTCTTTTAGCTTAGCTTAAAGTCTGTTTGTGTGACTATGTGGATCTTTTCTTCCTATTAATGGGGTAAAACTTCAATACCTGAAGATGTACCTAGTTTTGTGTGTTATTAAGTTAGTAGGTTTTAGGGGGTATTGGGCAAGTCTGTGTGTATTTTTATTTGAAGATTTCAGTAAAAAAAATGTTCTGCAAGATGTGACATAGGCTCAAATGGAGATGACAAAAAATAATTATATAAAAGATTAACCTGCCAAGCAGTGCGTGCATGTAACACAAAAGCTGGAACGAGACACTTAACACAAAAGCTACTATATATAAAAGATGGGAATAATAATCCCTCAAGAATATGATTCTTTCTATAATGTCTTTAAAGGTTAATGTTCTCACAAATGAACCCAAAAAAGAAAGAGTACTGAAGTATATTAAAAAATGTAGAGTGTAAACAGCTATGTACAGGAGACACACTTGGAAAGAACTAAACATATGAACTTGATAAAGAAAGATTTTCAGGATGGTTATTCATCAGAACCCTTGGGGTACAGAAAGAGAGGAGTACTTACAGTAATCACAAGAGGAGCTCCAGTAGTAATAGAAGAGTAAATAAAAGACAATAATGGTAGATTTGTAGTACTAAGGGGTTACTGGCAAGGAAGGAGGAGGATTACACTGGCATGTATTTATATTCCACCAAAAACTGCTATAATGGAGCTAAAGAAAATTCTGAGAGAAATAATCAGCTTTCAGCAAGAAATATTACTTACAGATGGCAACTGGAATTTGATTTGCAACAGTGAAGATGTGTTTGGGGGGCCCAGAAAGGGAAATATATCAAAGGAGGATAGATTTTTTAAAGATATTTTTGAAAATATTTGGCATGGAAGATGTGAATTCAATACTAGGAATTCAGAGTGAATTTACATATTATTCCCCAAGATACAAAAACTGGGCTAAGTTAGACAAAATTGACATCTCACAGGGACATGTGTATTTAACTGAAGGTCTTGATACACACCAGATAACTATTTCAGATCATGCACCAATAATAACTAAAATAAAAACACAGGGTAATGAAATAAAAATGAGACACTGGCACTTTCCCACCTATCTGCTCAAAAGAGAGTAATTTAAGGAATGGGTAGTGGAAATTATTCATGAGCTATTAGAGAAGATATAAACTAAAGATATAAAATTAAAGTGGAATTTAAAAATAGAGTGGAAAAAGAAAGGGAGATGTGATTAAGAAGTAAGAAGAATTACTTAGAGGGACTGACAAATATTAAAGTATTGCAAAATAGGGGAATCTCACAGAAGAAGAGGAGCAGCCACAGAATGCTAAACAGAAAATAAGGGACTACCTTGATAATATGCATGAGTTTAGAAAGACCACTGTTAAGAAACTGTTTTTGATAACACTAGAGCACAAAAACTTTTAGCACAATGACTCAGGCAACAGACCATAGAAAAGGCTGTCACCAAGCTTAGGGAGCCTATAAGAAGGAAGGTAACAATAGATTCTTAAGAGGTATTAGAAATATTTTGTAAATTCTATCAAAGCCTGTATAAAGCAGAGAAATCAAGAAAAGATACAAATGGAAATGTTTACGGAAGAATTAAGTATGCCACAGTTAAAGGTAGATGAGGCTCAATCACTCACTGGATAGGAGGAGATGAGATAAAAATGATGATGTATAACCAATCTACAGGAAAGTCCCCAGGAATAGATGGTATTCCTGTGGAAGTTTGGAAGCTAGGAGGGAAAGAAACTGATGAAGCTCTGGATGGTTTTGTTTAACAGTATTTTAAGAGGAGGAGAAGTACCAGCATCCTGGAAGAAGGTGGTAGTAACTGTAATACCTAAAGAGGGTAAAGATCATTCAGATCCAGCTTCATACAGGCCCATTTCAATATTAAAAAAGAAGTTATGTACTCACCATAAAATTCCATCTGAGTAGTTGTATTTCATTTGCCTTCAACCTATGGGTCTACGGATCCAAATTGGATCCGACATGGCCTCATAACTTGCATTTGATCCAAGTTCTCCCACTCTTCAACCTATGGGTCTACGGATCCAAATTGGATCCGACATGGCCTCATAACTTGCATTTGATCCAAGTTCCAAGCTCCTCCCCTTACTCATAATGCCACATGTCTCCTTCCTCTCTTCAGTTCACGTTTGCTGCTCAGCAAAATACACACACCCGACCCAACAAGACCTTGAAACTATTGACAGTCCAAAGATTCCTAAGCCAAGCATAAGAGGAACCCTCATGGAATGTATATCTCCTGTATACATGGTCAGGACAAGAGTGACAAGGTCAGGGGAAGGAGGGGAGATGGTTGAAGATGAAGTAGAACTACTCAGATGGAACTTTATGGTGACTACATAACTTCTTTATCTGAAGTAGTTGACTTCATTTGATCTTCAACCTGAGTCCCCAGCTACCTACACCTGGGATGCCCTCATGGAAGGAAAATTCCAGAGCACCGTGGAGCCAAAGGATGCCCTGTTCCTGGATACAATGTCCAATTTGTAATGTGAGATGAAGGTATGAGATGAGGAACAAGTAGCTGCAGAAGAAACATCATCCAATGACACTCTGGACCAAAAAGCTGCTGACATGTCCACATACCTGGTGGAATGTGCTTTTACCTGCCCTGGAGGGGAAATTCTTTCATAGAACATGCTCGAATAATGCATTGGGAAATCCAACGAGCAATCATCACTTTGGAAATTGGCTTCCCTAAGAAAGGTTTTGAGTAAGAAACAAACTGATCAGATTTACAAAAAGATTTTGTCCTGTGTAAGTAGAATTGCAATTGCCTGTGTACATCCAGCAGATGTAATTTATATTCTCCCATGTTCTGGAAATTAGGAAAAAAGACAGGAAGATTGATAGTCTCATTAATATTGGCTTCTGATGCCACTTTGAGAAGGAAGGATGGATTAGTGTACAGGGAAACCCCGTCCTTATGAAAAATCATGTAAGGAACTTTAATGGATAATGCTTAAAGTTTCAGCACCCTCCTGGCAGACATAATAGCTACCAAAAAGGCAGTCTTCCCAGACAGATACTGCAAATCTACTGACGCTGCGGGCTCAAAGGGAGGGGAGACTAGACCCTGGAGTATGAAAGTGAGGTCCCATGGAGGTGTAGGATCCTTCACTGGGGGGAGGGGTCTTAAAAGAAAGATATTTGTAAGAAAGGTTTTGCAAAGTCTGGAAGAGGCTAATGAGGACATATTTTCTCCCACATGAAAATTAGAAATTGCAGCCAGCTGGACTTTGACAGTGGAGGAACTAGCACCTTGCCGAAAGATCCCCGCCAAAAACTCTAATGCTGCAGAGACAGCAGCTGTAAAGGGATCCAAATCCCGCTGAGAGGCCCATATGAAGAAGTGTTTCCACTTGCTACGATATAACCTTCGGGTGGAAGATTGTGAACCATCAGCAAAATGGTTTTAACAGGAAAAGGATAACCCAGTAGTCCTATTAATCAAAGGAACTGGAGCAGCCAAGCGGTGAGTTTCAGAATGTCCAGGTCTGGATGCGAAATGAGATCAGGAACTGGATCCAAAATCCATGGTGGAACTACTAGATGACACCAAAGAGAGGGGAAACCAGACTTGGCGAGGCCAGAATGGGCAATAAGGATCACTGTGTTCCCCAGCCTGGGAGCTTTCTGTAGGAACTTGGAAATGAGAGGTAACAGGGGGTAAGCATAAAGAAGACCAGGAGGCCAAGCATGAACCAGTACATCTCTGGTGCCTCCCCCCTGAGGGGGGTTCAGAGCAAAGAACTCACTGCATTTCATGTTGGAAGGAGATGCCAAGAGATGGCAGTAAGGCCGACCCCACTTGAAGATCTGCTCCACTACTGAAGGATTCAGAGACCACTCGGTAGGCATCACAGTTCTGCTGAGCCTGTCCGCTAGAATGTTGGACCATCCCAGGATGTGAGTTGCCACCAAAAAACGGCTGGAGGAAATCGCCCATTCCCACACGCTCATGGCTTAGTAACAAACAGGATAAGAGCTGGTTCCTCCTTGTTTGATGATATACCAGACTACCAACATGTTGTCTGTCTGAATTGTAATAATCCCTAGAGGAAGATTGGCATAAAGGGCCTGCAATGCCAGAATAACCACCCTCATTTCTAGGATGTTGATATGCAAACTGGTCTTGGATCGGGACCATGTACCTTGGACTGTCCTTCCTGAGCAATGCCCCCCCCCCCACCCTAACTGGGAGGCGTTCGTGGTCACCGTGGTTTTGGGAAAGGATGGAAGAAAGGGGCATCCCCTGACAAGGTCCTGAGAAAGAACCCACCACTGGAGAGAGTCCCTATAAACCTGGGAGATACGGACAGGATGAAATAATGGTAGATCTAACAAAGATCATTGGACTGCTAGCGTCCATTGAAGAATTTGCATATCATTTGCATATGTAGTTGTGCAAGGGGTAGTAGATTCATCGTGGCCACCATGGACCCCAGCGCCCTCAGAACTGTTTCTGCTGTGGGAAACTGAGCCTGAAGTATATACAAGATGTGTACCCTTAGATTGTGTACCCTCTCTGGAATGAGGTAAACTTTCACTTGGATAGTATCAAATCAAGCCCCAATGAATTCTAGGGTCTGAACAGGGTCAGTGACGACTTGCTGAGATTAATGGTGATGCCCAGTCTGTTCACTAACAAGAGGAAATAATCTCTGGCTCGGCTCACAGATGCTTGTTGGGGGCAGCACAGAGCCAATCATCCAGGTAAGGGAAGACCTGAATGCCCTGAAGTCTCAGGTGAGCAGCTACAGCTGCCATAAATTTGGTTAACACCCTTGGGGCTGTGGAAAGACCAAAGGGGAGGGCTCTGAACTGATAATGATTGCCCCCCCCAGAAGCAGAGAAACCTCCAAGAGTGGCTGTCTATCTTGACATGATAGTACGCATCCTGGAGGTCGATCGAGCACATCCAATCTCTGGCCTGCAGGTAGAGCAGGATGGATTGAAGAGTGACCATCCAGAATTTCACCTTGCCTACTGACAGGTTCAAGATGGATAGATCCAGAATGGGTCTTAGGTCCCCCGTTTTCTTTGGCACTAAAAAGAACCTGGAATAAATGCCTGATCTGGATTGGTCTGGGAGGACAGGTTGGATGACTCGTTTTCTTAGCAGCTTTGTTACCTCCAGAGCTGCTTCCTCCCTTTGCACGTGTGAG
This sequence comes from Protopterus annectens, assembly GCF_019279795.1. Classification (NCBI taxonomy): domain Eukaryota; kingdom Metazoa; phylum Chordata; order Ceratodontiformes; family Protopteridae; genus Protopterus; species Protopterus annectens. The sequence goes on from NC_056744.1 coordinate 312,002,426, forward strand.
ATGTCTGGGAGGTGATTCAGTGGGAGAGGTGGTTCAGTGAATGGGATGGAATAACCCCTAGATATAATTTGCAACACTCAATGATCTGTTACAGACCCCATGCCACTGCATGTAGTGATAAACGACCTCCAACTGTCTGCAGAGCGGAGCAGTCAGGCAGCCCCTCAGGGCTGCTCTGCAGGTCTGACTGAGAATGGTTCTCAAGACGCAAGGTTTCTCTGATCCCCTCTGCCTCTAGGACAGTGTCTATCATTGCCCCCTCTGCCTCTGGGCGAAGAGGAGTCCCGAGTGTCCCGGGAAAACACCTGAGACTTCCGGAACCACATCCTCTTCGTCCCTTGCTGATTCCTAGAAAAAGATCTTTGAGGTGGGGAGAAGCGGATCCCAATGGCAGACAGTGTCTTCCTGTCCTTTTCACTCTGGACTAAGGTCTGACGAACCGACTTCCCAAACAGGGAAGAACCATCATATGGGGCATTTGCGAATGATGCCTTGAAGTGTTTCGAGATCTGGCAAAGCTCGACCCAGGCGTGGCACTTCATAGCAACGCCAGAACCGGCCGCCCTAGCAGCCCCCTTCGTAGCATGGGAGAGAAGCTGTATGGATGCATTTGCTACCACCTTGTGAGTGCCCAACTGAGTGGAGAACGTCTTCTTGCCCTCCGCCAACATGGACTCCATGGTGACTCAATGACCTCCTTGACTAAGTCTCGCTGCAGTCGAATAATATGTGCCATATAGTTCAGCGCACTTATAGTAAAGGTAGCTAAAGAGTATCAAAACGTTGAAAAACAAAAACCGAAGAGTAGCAATAACGAACTCAGCCAGCAGACTTAGGACACTGAAGACAACACTTTAATACTGTAAGCGCTTTCGGTAGAGACAATCTCTCCACCTTCATCAGACAGTAAAAAACAGCAAGAACACCCATTACATACATAGCAGTGTTCTAATTAATATTCAAATTACTTAATTGTTTAATTGATTATGACATCATATCCTCATGTTGACTCAGATAAAAACAAGGAAATGAATGATGATAATATTAATGATAATATAAGTAATGAATAATTTCGTAAAAACATGTTATGATATTCAAAAACTGTATGTAAATAAATGCATATAAAAAAGCCACACAACACATTATTGACCCTAAAGTGCCACTTTACAATAGAATGTATATATATATATATATATATATATATATATATATATATATATATATATAAACACACTCTTGTATGTATATATATATATATATATATATATATATATATATATATATATATATGTATATATATGTGACCAACAATAGTTATGTATATTTAAAATTACCCTAAAATAATGTTAGAAAATGATATTAAAAGCAATGTTAAAAGCAAGTATATTTAAATATCTGCTTATAATGTATACTGCTTAAATTTATTTCCTTAGATATAGGACTTTAACATTTATGTATAAGATGTACAACTATAAAATACAACATATATAAAAAACATTTCATTGTGTGTTTTCATTAAATTTCAGTTTAATACCGTATCTATAAACCCACTAATAAAACCCAATTCATTATATGTTGGAAGCAGAGAAACAACACATATATACATATGTTTATCCACATGTGTGCATATATTTGTATATAAACAAATATGTGCATATATGTGTGTGTGTGTGTGCGTACATTATTACAAATGCCTCTTAAAAAACCCGTGCCAAAAGCGAAAGCAATTCTACCAAGCCCCTGTAACTATAGAAATGCATGAAAAATGTATATATAAAGATACCTAAAACTATATATATATATATATATATATATATATATATATATATATATATATATATATATACATATACACACACACACACACACACACACACATATATGTATGCATAACCATTTTAAAGGAGCTCAGTTGTGAAAATTGCATGGTTATAAAGCCGCTTCTGACTTTACCATTGATTGTTCTGTCTCTTATTATCATGATAACATTTAAGTCCTGTTCAATATCCATCCTATCTTTTAAGGGCCTTTAATTTTAAAACACATTTTATAGACATGACTTCATTTAATCCTGGAAAAGTATGTGAAGCAGTACGAATCTGCCAAAAGACTTCCTGTTCTTCCAATTGTAATTGCCAGGGACCCCCCTTAATATGTGGTTGTACTTGTTGTACAATAGTAAAACAAAAAGGAGTGGTCAGGATTTTGACATACATGTTTTGCGAGGGCATTATTCGTGTCCCCATTCTCAATGGCATATAAATGCTCATAGATCCTTTTCTTGAGTGGCCTATCGGTCTTACCAATGTAAAATGCAGGACAATGCCTGCAAGTTGCCACATAGACCACTCCTTTCGAATTACAATTAAATCTGCCATTTATCACATAATCTCTCCCAGCCATGTGCACTCTGGGACCCAAGAAAATGTGTTTACAATATGAACAACAGCCACATTTACTCATTCCTAATGTCATCCTGTTGAATTTCAGTTTGGGCCTCTCCAGGAGGTTTTTTAAATTCTGGCCTCTTCTATAAGTAAACCTAGGCTTTTCCCCGACCAGTTTAATAAGTTCCTGATCTTCCATAAGTACCCTCCAATTTTTTACAAAAATGTTCTTAATAGCCTTAAAATCCATGCAGAAAGTAAAGAGGAAAGAGATGTTGCCCATCTTGTTTTCATTGTTGTTATTATTAGAAGTAGCATGCATACTCCCTTCCCCAAGTAGTGGCTGAAAATGACCTGTTTCTCTTTTGGTAATAATCTCTTGCCTGATTTCCTCTATAAATGTTTTAGGATATCCCCGCAGACGGAACATAGAATAAATGTTCTCGCATTCCAGCAAGAAATCATCCTGCTCAGACACCATCCTGGCTGCCCGAACAAACTGCCCCTTGACAACACTTCTTTTTTGGTGAACGGGATGTGAACTTGTGAAATGTAAATATGTATTTGAAAAAGTGGGTTTCCTAAAAATGGTTGACTTAAATTTATTAGACAATACATCCTTGCTAATTTTAACATCCAGGAATGTGATGTCATTCATCCCAGTAGAATATGTGAATTCAAGAAAATTGGTCATCTTGGAAATGCTTTCAATAAAATTTGGTATTGATTCAGAGGGACCTTTCCAAAGAAAAAACATGTCATCTTGGTACTTGTATACTTGCTTCTAACATTGTTTTTAATATCATTTTCTAACATTATTTTAGGGTAATTCTAAATATACATAACTATTGCTGGTCACATATATATACATATATATATATATATATATATATATATATATATATATATATATGTACATACAAGAGTGTGTTTATAGAGATATATATACATTCTATTGTAAAGTGGCACTTTAGGGTCAATAATGTGTTGTGTGGCTTTTTTATATGCATTTATTTACATACAGTTTTTGAATATCATAACATGTTTTTACGAAATTATTCATTACTTATATTATCATTAATATTATCATCATTCATGATGATGAACTTGTATTTATTCAAATGCTTAATGAATGCAATATTAGGGTAATGGCACCGGATAAAGGTGGGGGTTTGATTTTTATGGATGAATATGTATATGAAAATAAAATGGTTGAATATTTGAATTCAGACTCTTATCTTAAAGTCAGCGTCAATGAGGTAAATATAGCCTACAGAAAAATCAAGAACATCTTGGATGACTTATTTTTGGAGGGAAGCATAGACAATGATACTTTGCAATATCTGACCATATTAGCACCCAGGATCCCCACTCTTTTTGGCACCCCTAAGATCCACAAAGATATAATGGATCCCCCTTTTAGGCCGATAGTGGATGGAAGGGGCTCGATCACGTATGCTTGTGCCAAGCTAGTGGATAGCATTTTAAAGCCCATGTTGAAGCTTGAGGCACAAATTTGCAAAGATTCTTGGGGTTTCTTGGAGAATATTGGTACAATTCCATACAAAATACGAACCAACAAAAGAACAAGTGGTCAGGAACTGTAAAGGATTCCACACAGCTGTGTGGAATCCTTTACAGTTCCTGACCACTTGTTCTTTTGTTGGTTCGTGTTTTACAAGGTTTTCGGCTAGTCCGTGTATTTGTGTGGTTTACAATTCCATACAATCCAACCCACATATTTTTGGTGGTCGACATTAAAGACTTATACACAGTCATCCCACACCATTTAGGAGTGGAATGGACTGTGGATTTTATGCTCCGTAAAGGGGCATTAAATGAACAAATGTATCTTGTCGAGACATTATTGGATGTGATTCTTACTAACAACGTTTTGGTGTTCAAAAACAACTATTACCTTCAAACAACGGGTATTGCAATGGGCTCTCCGTGTGGTTGCACCTTTGCTAATAGTGTTTTAGCACAATGGGAGCACCAATGTTTATTCCAAAATGAGTTATATCTGGAAAACGTCTCTTGGTACACAAGGTACCAAGATGACATGTTTTTTCTTTGGAAAGGTCCCTCTAAATCAATACCAAATTTTATTGAAAGCATTTCCAAGATGACCAATTTTCTTTAATTCACATATTCTACTGAGATGAATGACATCACATTCCTGGATGTTAAAATTAGCAAGGATGTATTGTCTAATAAATTTAAGTCAACCATTTTTAGGAAACCCACTTTTTCAAATACATATTTACATTTCACAAGTTCACACCCCGTTCACCAAAAAAGAAGTGTTGTCAAGGGGCAGTTTGTTCGGGCGGCCAGGATGGTGTCTGAGCAGGATGATTTCTTGCTGGAATGCGAGAACATTTATTCTATGTTCCGTCTGCGGGGATATCCTAAAACATTTATAGAGGAAATCAGGCAAGAGGTTATTACCAAAAGAGAAACAGGTCATTTTCAGCCACTACTTGGGGAAGGGAGTATGCATGCTACTTCTAATAATAACAACAATGAAAACAAGATGGGCAACATATCTTTCCTCTTTACTTTCTGCATGGATTTTAAGGCTATTAAGAACATTTTTGTAAAAAATTGGAGGATACTTATGGAAGATCAGGAACTTATTAAACTGGTCGGGGAAAAGCCTAGGTTTACTTATAGAAGAGGCCAGAATTTAAAAAAAACTCCTGGAGAGGCCCAAACTGAAATCCAACAGGATGACATTAGGAATGAGTAAATGTGGCTGTTGTTCATATTGTAAACACATTTTCTTGGGTCCCAGAGTGCACATGGCTGGGAGAGATTATGTGATAAATGGCAGATTTAATTGTAATTCGAAAGGAGTGGTCTATGTGGCAACTTGCAGGCATGGTCCTGCATTTTACATCGGTAAGACCGATAGGCCACTCAAGAAAAGGATCTATGAGCATTTATATGCCATTGAGAATGGGGACACGAATAATGCCCTCGCAAAACATGTATGTCAAAATCCTGACCACTCCTTTTGTTTTACTATTGTACAACAAGTACAACCACATATTAGGGGGGGGGTCCCTGGCAATTACAATTGGAAGAACAGGAAGTCTTTTGGCAGATTCGTACTGCTTCACATACTTTTCCAGGATTAAATGAGGTCATGTCTATAAAATGTGTTTTAAAATTAAAGGCCTTTAAAAGATAGGATGGATGTTGAACAGGACTTAAATGTTATCATGCTAATAAGAGACAGACCAATGGTAAAGTCAGAAGCGGCTTTATAACCATGCAATGGTTATGCATACATATATGTGTGTGTGTGTGTGTGTGTGTGTGTGTATATATATATATATATATATATATATATATATATATATATATATATATATATATATATATATATATATATAGTTTTAGGTATCTTTATATACACATTTTTCATGCATTTATATAGTTACAGGGGCTTTTGGCACAGGTTTTTTAAGAGCCATTTGTAATAATGTACGCACACATACACACACATATATGCACATATTTGTTTATATACAAATATATGCACACATGTGGATATACATATGTATATATATGTGTTGTTTCTTTGCTTCCAATATATAATGAATTGGGTTTTATTAGGGGGTTTATAGATACGGTGTTAACTGAAATCCAATGAAAACACACAACAATGAAATGTTTTTTATATATATCATATTTTATATACGTTGTATTTTATAGTTGTACATCTTATACATAAACGTTAAAGTCCTATATCTAAGGAAATAAATTTAAGCAGTATACATTATAAGCATATATTTAAATATACTTGCTTCTAACATTGTTTTTAATATTTTCTAACATTATTTTAGGGTAACCTTTGCTGGTCACATATATATATATATATATACATATACACATACAAGGGTGTGTTTAGAGAGATATATATACATTCTATTGTAAAGTGGCACTTTAGGGTCAATAATGTGTTGTGTGGCTTTTTTATATGCATTTATTTACATACAGTTTTTGAATATCATAACATGTTTTTATGAAATTATTCATTACTTATATTATCATTAATATTATCATCATTCATTTCCTTGTTTTTATCTGAGTCAACATGAGGATATGATGTCATAATCAATTAAACAATTAAGTAATTTGAATATTAATTAGAACACTGCTATGTATTTAATGGGTGTTCTTGCTGTTTTTTACTGTCTGATGAAGCTGGAGAGATTGTCTCTACCGAAAGCGCTTACAGTATTAAAGTGTTGTCTTCAGTGTCCTAAGTCTGCTGGCTGAGTTCGTTATTGCTACTCTTTGGTTTTTGTTTTAGCTAAAGAGTATACCCGCTTCCCTAGATGGTCCATAGTCCTAGACTCCCGGTCAAGAGGATGGACCAGAGAGCTCTCCTGCGTAAGCTCTTTCCTCGTGGTGGCTGCCACCACCATAGCATCCACCGGTACCCATTACTCCAACAGGTCCTGTCTGGTGGGGGTCTAAGGACCTTATCTGGGTGCTTGGGGATGGGCTCCACGATGTCCTCTGGTTCCTTCCATGCCCGAGACGTTGTCAGGTCCACAAGCGGATCCAAGGGAGGGGACACCCTGGAAGTAGATGGGCCTGTGCTAAATTCCTCGAGGAACACTGACTTGTCCGAGGTCAGTTTTTGGGTGGACCACCATCCCCTTTGGCAAAGGAGTGCCATGATGTCTCCAAAGGAGACATCCTGGGGGGGGTGATTGGGGGGAGCCTTCCCCTTTCTCCAAGTCAGTGTCTTCGGTTAGGGGCTCCGGGGAGGAGTCCAGGTGCCTTCTTTTGTACATCCACTTGCGAGGAACCTCCTCAGTGGGACTCTCTGGGGGGGAACTTGCAAACCTCTTGCTGCTCTCACAGGGGAGCTTCCAGAGGCAAACCATGCAAAGGCTGTCCTGAGATGGCATGAAGGTTGGGCCATACCCAAAACAGGGGGAGTCGGGGTGGAGTCCGAGGAAGAGAACCCTCTTCATCACATCAAAGGCCAATGGGGAGCAGACGTCCTGTGAAGTGACAATAGGAGCCATCCTCCTTGGACCCAATGGGAGAGTCAGAGCCGTGACTGCAGGAGCTGAGATGCTGAGGGGAAGACTGCACTCTGACAAACCTGGAGCCAACAGCACCCCCTCGGATCTGACACTGAGGCTACGGCTTCGAGAGCTCGGATTTGACACACTCAAGGCAATGGTGGGCATCGAAGTACAAGGCACCATCAGTGCCGACCCCTCCTGACCCCGAGAGTCCTCAGATCCAATGGCTCAGAAACCGAAATTCAGATTGGAGAAGGAGTTATTGGAGTGGAGAAGGTCTGTGAGCTCCCCGCTCCAGAGGGAGAGGGGGCAGGCAAGACTCCCATCTGGATTTGGGTGCAGATGAACTTCCACATCATCCTATCCATCTCTGCCTCACTAAGGCTCCGGTTCAATTGGGAGGAGGAGGCCACCGACACCGGCCAGGAGTGCCAATGAGGGGAAGCCCTAAGAGGAGACCGGGACACCTCAAATTTGGGGGAGAACCTGGGAGAGTGGAGCCAGGGAGTACTAGGCCTGGTGGGAGGCTTATTTTTTGGTGGAGACCCTGCCAAAGCAGAGTGATCTGGTGACCGCTTCCTAGGGCTGTCCTTTTTGTGATGTCTTTCTCCTTCCCCAGACCTTTTGGCGAGAGTTTGAGTCCCAGAGGCCTAGGAAGGAAAAGAGGCAGACGTAGTAGTGTCCAAAGCTGGGGGTGCGGGGGCTGCTGTCCTCGAGGAGGGAAGTAATCCCTTGAGGATGAGCTTATCCCTCCTGTCCTTAAGGGCCCACGGGTTGAATCCTGCACAAATTGGGCAGGGGGTAAGCAGATGAGCCACACTCAGGAAAACTATGCACAGATTGTGGCCATCAGCTAGGGAGAGCTTATGGCCACACTCTGTGCACTTCCTAAATCCTAGTTTAGGGGTATCAGACATACTCCTAACTGGAAACCACATGCACACCCACTCACACACACTAAAAAGTCAGAAAGAAGAACTGGGCCAAGAAGGGAAACAACAATAACTTTTTTTTTAATCTGATGCCAAATGCGGGTAGGGAAGATAAGATAGAAGAAAAATAGCACAGAAAGATAGAAAAAAAAAAAAAAAAAGAGAACCAAAAACTACTCCCTTACGAAAAATTTGCTTGGAGCTCAGACCACAATGGTAGCTGTTTCAGTGGCAAACGAGATCTGAAGGGAGGAAGAAGACGTGGGGCATTATGGGTAAGGGTAGGAGCTTGGAGCTCAGATCAAATGCTAGTTATCCGGCCATGTGGGATCCGATTCGGATCCATAGACCCACAGGTTGAAGACCAAATGAACTCAACTACTTCAGATTTACGATTATAAAGTGTTTATGTCTATAATGGCTAAAAGAATGGCAAAAGTGATACCAAAATTGATAGATATGGATCAGTGTGGTTTTGTGGAGTGGAGGCAAATTAACAGACAATATTAACAGAACACGGATGATCCAGAGGGAAACAGACTGTAAGAAAATACCACTTTTATTGGTGGGTGTTGATGTGGAGAAACCATTTGACAGAGTAGACTGGGACTTCATGAGCAGGGCAATGGAAGCAGTTGATTTCCCTGATACAATTATAAGGTTGATTAGGAGTATTTATGAGGGATCAGAGGTGAAAACTAAAGTGGGTGGGGTCCTCTCTGATAACTTCTGCTTGAGTAGAGGAACCAGGCAGGGTTGTTCACTTTCCCCTTTTGTTGTCCGCATTATATTTAGATCAACTGACAAAGAAAATAAGGGACTCAGAAACTCAAGGATATAATTGGTATGATAGTCAGGAAAAGCTGGCTCTATTTGCAGATGATACTATTTTATATACAACAAAATCAGAAAGGGACATTACAGTGTTGTGGAACATTTTAAGATAGTTTCAAATCTTCTTGGGATACAAAAATCAATAAAACTAAAATAAAGGCAGTAGTGGTAAATTATGTACCCACAGATGGATTGGTACTACAATATCCATATTTATGGGGACATGATAAAATAAAATAAAGTATTTAGGAGTACGAATTAGAAATGACTCTGTTGTGGCAGCTAAGGATATGTGGGAAGAAACTAAACAGAAAATAATACAAAACCTGAGAAACTGGAAGCTTTGTTATATAGATATGAATACTAAAATACAAGCAATTAAAATGTTTTTAGTCCCTTTCATCTTATACACAGGTCAGGCATATTTTTATCAACCAGAAGAGAAGCTGTTAATACCAATTAAAAAAGAGTTGAAGGATTTTATCTGGGAAGGGAAGACAGCAAGGGTCAAGTGGGAAAAGCTGATTCCTCTAATAGAACAAGGCGGACTAGGATTACCCAGTTTGAGGGGGCATTTTAGAGCACTACACAGCACAAGCAGAAAACTATAATTCAAAGTGGAAAGGAATGATGATGATGATACGGGAGGAAGCTCAAGAAATAAGGACAGTTTGGGATTTTGGATGAAGACTCTTAAGGAAAACAAAAAAAATCATACAGAATATTATATTCATAAAATAGCAGGGAGTATTCTAAGAACTAAACCAGCACGAGAATGGAGAAAAGAGATTCTGCCGATAGAAGCGACTGTGGTTAGGGATACAGATAATAGGCAAGAGGGGGGCTGGAACTTATTGGAGAAAACTGGCAAAGAAACCAAGATATTGGGAACAAATAACTAGAAAGGTAATAGAATGTTAAGAGGCCAAGGATTTATTTGGACTGCAGGATAGAGACTGCCTCCCCTATTAAGGAATGACATCAGAGTATAGGCAAAGAGAAAGAAATAGGGGAGTACTAAATGAAATACCGGGACTGGTAGAGTTTTTTTAAAGACTCTAGAACAGAAGCTGCCATTAAAAAAGGAATAATTAGTAAAGCATATAAAATATTGCATGATAATTATAAGAATCAAAGGAGCTTAGAAAGGATTGGGAAGAGAGACTGGATAAGCAATTCCCAAATCAGACAATGGGGGGATATATGTATATCTCGCAAATATGCAACAAAGTTTAGAAGATTTAGGATCTTGGGCTGGAAGTCTTTACACAGGTATTTTTATACCCAAAGTCGACTCCAAAGAATTTTTCCTCAGGTGGACAGCAAATGTTAGATGTGTTATGGGCAAGAAAGAGGTGGCTTGGAACATATTTTTTGGGAGTGTAATGAGCTGGCAGACTTTAGGGATTCCCTGCAGATCGCTCTGTTGAAGATGTGGGGTGAGCAGATTAGATTCACTGAGAAGATGATTTTTTGAGATATGATACAGAATCTGAATTGTCAAGACTAATTATGATGGCTGCCAAAAAAAGCAATTACTAGAAAATGGAAATCAAAGCCTAGACCAACTTTACTAGAACTAGTGAATATACTAACAGAGATAAAACAACTGGAATTGGGATCTTGTATATAATAATTAGTTTCTCCACTCTCCACTTATTTCCTCTTTTTTCATACTAACAAAAGTGTTATTTATATAGGGCAGGATTCACGAAGCCTCCGTGTAAGAGTTACAAGGCTTACATGGAGGCTGCAGTTAAATGGTGTGACGTCAGCATTCCATGCATATTCATGAGGGCATGCTGACTCACACCCAAGGCTAACACGGTCAGTGTAAGAAAGTAGAGGGCGTGTCCGTAGGGCGAGCCCTGCAAACGGCCACGCCCCCAGAAGAGTAACAGTCCCAAAAGTAAACCCCCACGACAGAGTCCGCGCAAATGTCAATAAACACAACACATGCCCCCACAGACTATAAACATAAAATGTAAAAATTAACATGTTATATTTTTTTTTATAAGTTTTAAAGATGTTTGCCCGTGATTGGGCTCGTTTGCGCGGGCATGCCCGTCGCTTAGCCACAGTTAGCAGTCAGTGGAAAAGCATATAAGATCTAAATATGCAAAGTAAGCCAAGAAGCAATAGCGTAGCGGTAGAGACGTCGGCTGAAAAGGAGGCAGTCATGGTTCGAGCCCCCAGAACATCAATTTTTATTTTTAGTGAAATAAGCACAAAACAATTCCCTGACATATATGTACATTTATAAAATTATTTTTATGTAAAATGTAATGAAATGGGCCATGTATTATGAAGAAATGTGTGATAATAAAAAAAAAAAAAAAAAAAAAAAAAAAATGTCAGAAGTGCCTATAGCTGAGCTACACTCTAACAAGCTGAGTATATCTGCCCGTAGGTGAGCAGTGGTTTAACAGGTGTAAAATGAGTGCCTGTAGGTGAGCAGTGGTTTAACAGGTGTAAAATGAGTGCCTGGGGTTGAGCAGAGTTCTAACATGCTGAAACTGTGTGCCCATAGCTGAGCTGAGTGTAATATGCGTGCTGACAGCCAAACAATGCGTAAACCAGCGTGACCCGTTTGCGCGGAGCTGCGCACTGCGCCAACAAGCTAACAGACGGGCAACGTTGAGCAAGCTGTATCAAAACTGCCTTTACACAGACACACCTCCTAGCCTGTGTAGACAGTCATAAAATATAAAAAGCAATGGCCAGGCTCGAACTCAGGATACCATGCACCATATTCAAAGTACTGAACCACTAAGCCATGACAGTTGCTCTTAGAAATGCAGTAATAGCATATATATAGGAATGAATGGAAAGAGAAGCATGACAAAGCAGATTTTGTGAAGCTGATATATTTCCAAAATGGCCAATCACAGTTAAGTGCAGGAAAAACGGCATATATAAGCCCCATAGGCGGGAATACACAGCATAACTGATTGTGGAACCAATTTGCAGTCACGATGGCAGGTGTAGGAGAGGGTAGTTGCTTCCGAGCACAGGGGTGGGGCGTTGAGGAGTCCAAATATATGGTTTGGCTCTTCGTCCACGATAATGAGGCCCAACTCATACAGGGCCAGGTCCTGTGGGGAGCATACAAGGCTGAGGCGTGGGACCGGTTGGCACATGATCTCACCAGTGCCACAGGAATACCAAGGACTGGTGAACAGGTCCGTCACCACCATGCGGACCTGAAGCGACGGAAGCAGGACCAACTGAACCGTTGGATCCAGGAGGCCTGGCAAATGCCCAACACCCCACTACTGAGTAAGTTACATGTAATTATTTATGTAGAAAGTTAACCTAGCTGATATTATGGAGATGTGTATTCCAATATTACTTCATTTATATTGCAGCTGCAGGTGTCCATTCCGCAAATTGTCGAGCCTATGCCGATAGGCTTGTGTGGTTGCGCCACCAGGCAGGTTAGTAATTCTCTCCCTGTAACTGTTAAAAATATAAGTATGACAGCTTGCAAAAGAGTGCAGTGTAGTCACCTATTAATATAAAGTGCAAGTAACAGTGTAAGAGAGATTCTGCTAGTACTGTGTGATTACATAAGTGTGATGCAGCCTGTAATCCAAAAATAAAAATGAAACAAGTCTGAAATAAAGATGTTCCACCTGTAATATAATAGTACATAACCTGCAGCAGGCTGAAAATTACAGCTGCACAAGCTGAGTAAAACACATGTGCGAAATATATCCCCGTTTAAATTCTGAAACATGACACGAGTGAGACTGTTGGAAAGGATTGCTATAACCAAGTAAAACATGTCAATAAAGCCTAGAATTAAGTACCATCCTGAATTGTAAAAATAAAACAAGTAAGAGTGTGAGAAAGAGGTATGAATCCACCAATAAAGTTGTAATAACTCCTGAATGAAGTATACAGCAGTCAGTACAGAATGAAATGAATGTGACAGGCACAACCAAACAGCGAAATGTGTGGAATAAAATACTGAAGCTGGAATGTGTGTCCCACAATTTGGATATGTTGCTGTCAGTTTGCAATATGCAGATAGTATGGTTGTATGAAATACCAAACATCCACAGTTGTCTAGAGCCATATAAAGCAAATGTAGCAGGATGCTGTAGCTGAACAGAGCCAGATATGAATGTGTATGAATAAAAATGAAATGTATATTAATGTAGCAGTAACATTCCTATCACCAACATGCATAAGTTTACACATAAGAAACTGTAGTCAGACCTGTAGTGTGTATATATCTGCAGCTAGTAGAAATGTACAGCATATGTATAGGTATCTGAAGTTGTTAATGAAATATTTCTTCACCCTACCCTATAACCACAAATAATCCATCCCACATGAAATGGGTATGTGTATTCACAATTAACTCCCCTGGACATTTGTCCTGTTGGTTCATACATATTTGCATGTACGTTGATGCATGTGCCCTGTTCATACATCCAAACCTGATGGCCTGTTGCCATCAATCAACCCTGC
>NC_056744.1:312026111-312098502 GCF_019279795.1 Protopterus annectens
ACATGGTACCACACCAGGGGTTCTCGTGGGAGCATCCGTGGGCATACCACCCCTGTCAGATGTGCCCAAAGGGGTCTTTCAACCTCAGCTATGTTTCGGGCTGTAATGCAGGCACAGTCATGTATGGAACGGTACACCAGACAGGGTCTGAGGGAGCTGAGAACATGTCGCACAGCTATGAGTGACAGTATGCGTGATGTTGCGGCTGCCATCCGTAACTTCACCGAGGTCATTGACAGACGTTGGGGGGACACATTAGATCTGTTCCACAACTACATGTCCATAAGCCAGGGCAATGGTGGACGGCTGAGGCGTCGACGTGGCCGTATGCCAGCAACAGCAGTAGCTGGCAGCCGTCGAGAATGACAACAGGCCCGCGGCCGCTCCCATTGTGCTAGCAGCAGCCCCAGCAATGCTGGGTCTGTGCTGTCATCACCCAGCCCCAGGAGACCACGTGCACGTGGCTCTGGACAGTCCCAACAGGGACCTGTCTCCAGTCACCAACCACCTGCTTTTGATGACAATACCCAGTCTGGCTTAGTACCTGATACAGTCCGTAGCACCCCTGCCAGGCACAGGTACTGTGTCCGTGGCCACAGACAGTTATCTGTATGATCTGTCAGGTACAGTCTGTGGCTGTCCACAAACACCTGTATATGGCAGCCATGAGGTGGGACTGTGTGCTTGCATACACACATGCAAATTGATAACACCTAGGGCTACCGCATACACGCACACACTGCATCAACATTGCCCCATCTTGTACTGCTGTCCCTCACCAACACACACAGACATGTCAATTGGTTGTATCAGTGGCAGACTCAGGCATACCAGGTACACACCCTGTGCATATGATGAAACTGTGCCACCTCCTGCAATCTGTAACATCGGTGCAGGAACAGGTTAACATGGTGCTGATGCACAGGGTGACTACATAGAATTGTTGTAATAGTATAATGTTGACAACAGTACAGTGTAATGATATCATTGTGGGTATATCCCAGCATGCATAATGCAGTTACAGTATGAATGTCATTGGATTGTTTTGTACACCCATAGTAATTACCATAGTGTACTGTCTGCACATCTTTGCATACTGGTGGTGAGGCTGTCAAGAGATGGCCACCTACATAGGTAGCACAGGGGATACGAAAATGTACATATTGATACTCAATGATGGCCATGTCAACTGCGAGTTGCATGCTGTCCACACTCGACTCTGCAATGAGGATGTTGATATCTGTGCAGTAATACACAACAGGTTCAAGACTCACAAGAGCACACTAGCACTACAAGGTCACACCTCATACCATGCATGACAGCACCAAAACACAGAACTAACTATGACAGGAGGGAGAGTCTCCATACATGTCAAGGATACTGTGGTGCCAGGACAGGTAGCATACATCATACTAAGTCTGGAACTGCTGAGTGAGGGCTCAGTGTCTGTTATTTGAAATGTGTATTATTACAGTTATGAGCACTTGGGTATCAGGCCAGTTATTCAACATTACTAAGGTACATGGTCTATACACTTATGGGGGGTGGGGCTGGACCCAGCCCATCTGACCTGTGAATGTCTGGGTACAGGCTTATAGTGCCTGCATATATGCACTGTTACCTACTGGAAGTCGTACACCTTGTTTGTTGTAGCATAGTCTACATACAGGCCTGCTGACTGTAGCTTTGTTTGTATGCATGTTTGCTTGTTATGTTCCTGAAACACTGATTCCACCTGCAGTGCAGATTTACAGTGCCTCTGTGGATCCCTAGTGACATCTGTATTGCTTACTGTACTGATATCCATGTCTCACTTGACAGAACGTCACCGTTTGTCCTGTTTCCATGTAGGTTGCCTGTAACACATTGCATATGACTTACCTCGCATTTGCTCAAGACAGCATTCATATATGCCAGCACTAACAAATCAGGAGCACTACACCCTCACATACTCACCTTGAGTACCTTGTTCCCCATTGGCCCTATGTGTCATTAATTAGTATGTGATTCACAATGCTATGGTAGCATGTGCAAAGGTCACCTGTCAATCTACTCTCTGGTCCAGTTGGTGAATCTGTAAGTCATGTAGCAATGTTACAGCTGCCTCATGTACACAGACAACCCTCTCCCTTTCCCATACACTTACAACACATGTGAGAGATGCAACCACATAGCCAAACTGGGGGCTAAGCTCTGTTAACTCAGTACTGGCATACCCTGTCAGGTGGAGTGGAATACTACAGTGAATACAGTACCAGTCTCACATAGACCTGCCACGACCGCAATCCAAACACAGAAACACACAGGTACATTCTTGGACTCTCAGAATAGCATCCTGCCTGAGCAGCTGACACCTGCAAAGCAGACACACAAGCAAACGTTGAGCCAGAGCAGAGCATGTGCAACACATAGCTCACAAAGCCTGTGTGCCAGTCACAGGCCATACGGTTTGACAACACACCTGCTACAGTTGTAATAGGTACCTCTATCGTCAGGTACACTGAGGTCCTTCTCACCAGGCTGAACAAGGTGAAGGTCACACTGAGATGCCCGTCGGGCACTATAATCCACCACATAACACAAGAATACAGGTCACTCCAAGGCATGTAGAAATATGACTCAGTCATTGTCTCTGCCAGTGTGCATGACCTGTGACGCACCTCCCTGGACTACATGTTAGGGGACATAGAGGGGCTCTCTGAGCTTGTGGCACAGGCTGGTATGACCGTGACCTTGAGTAGCATCTTACCCTCACCAAGAATGCTGCCACAATATGTAGACAGGATGATCAGTTTCTACAATTACCGTACATTTCGGTGACATTCAAAGGGGATCCAATGCCTGTCAGCTTGGGATTACATGCTGGACAAGCCACATTGCTTTGCTAGGGACAGCTTGCACCTGTCACCCATGGGCTGTTGTATATTGTCAGAGGCTCTTGCTACACACATAGTGCCTTTGTATGCAAGGCTGACATTACATAGCCACCTGCACAGGTATCACACGGGATAGGACACCAATAGTAATGCTACTCAACAGCAGCAGTGTAAACCTCAAGATGCATGCAGTGAAAACTGTCCTTAGCATGGGGTACAGCAATATCCGTGCAGTAACAGACTCCTGGTACAAGGCTCCCAGGTGCACACCATCACTGCCAGGTCATACCTCATACCATGCTTGTCATCCCCTACACATGCACCAAACCAGAACAGGGGGGATGTATCCAAAGGCACCTCAGACACACACACCCCCAGGTTGGTGGCACAGCACAAAGCATCAGCGCCTATCCATGTGCAACTAACAGTGGGTTAGACTGCCTTCAGGTTCATAGCCTGGCACACACCACCCTCCCATACCCAGGAAACCCACTTGGCCTTCCTGACAACACTGGGAATATGACGGTCTCTACAAACACCATTGTATGGGTGGACTGCAACTACCCAAACAGAGTGTGAGCATTACTCTAGCTCCAAGACCCTATCTGAAGGGTTCCTAGCATTCATTCCCTGCATTGCTATGGAACAACTTGTTACCACTCCCACAAGAGGTGACAACATGCTGCACCTGTTCATCACCAACATGTGGACTATATGCTCCAGGCCAGTGTATCCTCGCTGGTGGGATGACACCATCTACAACTCACACTGTATATTCACATACCACATGCAGCCCCTGCACAGAACACCACAGTCATACAGTTGTCTAATGCATATTCCATGTATTCACATGAGGCAGGCTTCGGACATGGGAACTATTGAAGTTCACAGGTACATATGTGTAGGTGGCACATACGTACATCATGTGTGCATTGACATTACTGATATAATGTATGTCGTGCAATATTGGGAACACCACCCCACACACATGGACAAACTGTGTGACAAAAACACACATGGCATTTGTAGGATACAAACCCCTACCTAACTATGTTATGTCACTTGTGAGAGACGCAGTAGAAGAGTGTGCTGTTTGCATTACTGAGAGGCTTGATTCCTCCTGCTGTACTTATAGGGTGCTGACATCAGTGTTTAGACAGTGGAATATGCAGCATGTGTTGTGTTGTACTAGTTGCCAAAAGGGACATTTTTCTTACACATGGAATTGCACACACACTACTCCCCCACACACACACACGGAGCACTTGCAGGATTCAAACCCCTACCTAACTATGTTATGACACTTGTGAGAGATGCAGTAGCAGAGCGCGCTATTTGCATTACTGGGAGGTTTGCTTTCTCCTGCTGTACTTATAGGGTGCAGACATCATCAGTGTTTAGACAGTGGAATATGCAGCATGTGTTGTGTTGTACTAGTTGCCAAAAGGGACATTTCTCTTACACGTGGAATTGCACACACGCTACTCCCCCACACACATTCACACACACACTGAGCACTTGCAGGATTCAAACCCCTACCTAACTATGTTATGACATTTGTGAGAGACGCAGTAGCGGAGCGCGCTATTCAAATTACTGAGTATCATTTGTGCTCCTGACATATGTATAGTGTGCTGACATCATTATGTATGAAGAGGCATGTACATCTGTTACTATCCATCAGTACAGGGGAGAGCATATCTATGCATTAACTTTGCACAGGCACAGTGGCCTACTGTACTGCGGAGGCAGACGCCAAATACACTGTGGATAGCCTTCTGTATTCCCTAGGGACAACAGCCTAGTATTGCACTCTACGGCCATATGTTTACCTGCCACATGCAAGTATCTGTTGCTCATATACTGTTTGTGGATCTTTATTGCCATAGCTTTCCCTATCTCTATGAACAACTTGTGTACTGTGGAAGATGTTTGCATATGAGTGGGATCCAGTACTTTACCTATGTCTCTCTTGCAATTTCACTGTGTGCACTGGGCAGATTTCTGTATTGTGGGAGGTTCCTGTGTTAACACATACAAATGCCAGATATGTGTGTGCAACTGCTGAACTGTGACATGGCCTAAGTGTGTGAGCATGCCCAGTTCACAGTTTCTATGGCTTCTTGACTGACACGTCTCATTTATTTAAGTGTGCGAGCATGCCCAGTGTGAACTTTCCTTATGTTGGGATCTGTGGTCCACCACATTTGTGTTTGTGTGTGGACGCCATCTATATTTCACATGTACAGTTGAGTGTTGGACATCAGGTTGTGTTCTTACTGCCCAACTGCTTTGTGTCTGAACCTAACAGGCATTATGCTGTGCCTGCAGGGTTGCCATGGGATAGTTTGCATACAGTTGTCAACATCCTTTCCTACTGACCAAACAGTGTATTGTCGTATAGTGTACTGGTTCAGTACTTTCACTGTGGTGGACAGTATCATCGGTTTCAGTCCTATCACTGCTTGTAATATTTATAGTGAGCACACCAGACTGGTTGAGGGCTAGTTGTGCAGATATGACTATGTTGCATTTTGTTCAGATATGGACAGCATAGTACAGGATTGTCCGACATTGTTAATGTATTCCACAACTTGTGTGGACAGTGAAACAATGGCCATGTGCCCTAGTCCATTTGTAATGCTAGTCAGAGAGTGTTTGTCCTTCAACACACATTTACTGGTGTTTGCCATGACATATGTAAAGGTTAGTGTGCTGTGCCTCTGTCTACCCGTGACATACAGGTGATATCCAGGGTACACCTACCATCTCCCATCCAGTCATCATGATTCCTCTGGATGACAGTCAATGAGGGACTCCCTGGATAACCTGTACTGGGAGTTTAGTCGTGAGTGGAGTGAGCTTCTGGGTTATGGACCAATCGGTACAGCATGTCCTGTTTATGTCTGTGCTGGGGTACAGGCCTGTCAGCTGCATAGGTCACCAGCATTCAGATTTTACATGGTGCCAAATGTCCATTGATACCAGCTTGGTCATGGCTTTATACATCAGGCACAGTTCACCTCCAGACAGGTGGGATGGCACTGTGTGGAGCTGCAGTTTGTTTAATCAGGCGACACATGGCATCTGTTACAGCTCTGCAATCCTCCTGGTGGGGTATTTGTGGGGTCTTTCCAGTTGATGCAGGTGTCTGATAAGGTACATCCCTCAAGGGCCATTGTACGCAATTGTGAGGCTGCTGATGGATGACTGGAGAGACACATTGACCTACCCTGACCTAGCTGTGCTTACCTTCATGATTAGGTGGGTATATGGTATGTTTCTGTAACCACTACAGACACATGGTTGTCACATGCAGGATATCTATCACCTTGTGTCCCCAGGTCTCTTATTGCTCCTGATGTACTTACTGGGTTAACACCTATGTGGTAATTTCTGGCCATGTACTATGTTTCCACAGGGGATGACTATACACTATTCTGCATTTACCTTGTTGACATGGCTGTGGCACCACTTGTCTGTTTCTATGTGTGCCTTTTGTAGGTTGCTTGTGTCAGCTGGAGCATCCCATATGGTGGGCAGTTTGTAGTCTTCTGTGAACCTGTTCAGACAGAGTCCTTCCATGTTGGCCTGTACCTATGTGACATACATAGCATACAAGAGAGGTCCCAGGACCATGCCTTGTGGGATGCCAGTTGTACCAGATTTGAAGTCTGACATGGCTGCAGCATGTCTGACCAGGTCAGTTCTGCCCTTGAGCTGGTTTGCAACCCATCTACTTGGATAGGGTTTATAGTTAGGCTGGTGAGCTTATCTGTAATGACAAACTAGGGTATTGTATGGAAGGGTTTAGCAAGGTCCAGATAGGCTGTGTGAACCACATTCCCCACATCAATGGCCTTGGTGCACGCTTCACATGAGTCAGACATGTGTATGGGTCAGGATCTGCCCTATGACAGCCACACTGGGTAGGGTCCAATGTCTGTAGGTACCCAATCTTGTTATTCATGGGATCCATGATCATCCTCTCCATTACTTTGCCAACCTAGATAGTCGGGGTTGAGGGGTGATAGTTTGCAGTATCCATTCAGGCACCACCTTTGTGGTGAGGGACCACTGTTGCTGTACACTGCTCTTTGGGTACATATCCTGTGGTAAGACTGATAGTGCACAGTAGTGCTATTTGGTGTTCCATTCTTATTATAGTACTTGTTGGACACAACCCAGGACACCATCTGTTACCATTGATGCTGTGTGGTGTGCTTTGTAGATGTTGGCTGTTACCTCAGCATCTGCAATGTCAGGGGGCCAGCACTCTGCTGGGATAGATATTTGGCAGTAAGGTGCTGGTGGGGAGTTTGCAATGAATCTGTTAGGTTGGATGTTGGCAATGTGTGTGGGTTTGGTGTATTGTTTGTGATATTTGAGTACTGCAGAGCATATCTGTGGATTATCACCTGGTTCCTACCATCAGGTAGGACAGCTGTGTGATAATCCTTTGTGTCCTGCACAATTTGTATAGTCATAGGTTCATACTAGGCTATCTGCCCTGGGCATGTTTGAGCATGGACAGACTGTGTGTGAGTTTCGACACCCCTTGCAATGTGCATATTATGCCCATTTATGGGTTTACTTTACTAGATGTGACACAGGATGTCCCGCAGTGTACACCTACTCTCTCTCATACACTTCACCAGATTTCTCTTGTTGAGTACGAGTGTGGAGCTCAGCCTATCATGGACTGGGATTCTGTTCCAGAGTGTAAGGAGCCTCTGGGTTATGGATCTGTCCCTCCAGCACATCCTATTTATCTGTGTGTGGAGGTTCAGATATCTCACTGTGGTGTCTCTGCTGGATTTGGGGTTTCTGCAGCGGAGCATGTCCATTCTTTCTGGATTGGACATGGCCTTGTACATCAGGCATACATCGCCTCTGACTGGGCAATATGCTTGTGAATTGGGCTGTGGTTTCTTCAGCCAGGTTGCAGTTGTCAAATGTTTGAACCCTTTATCCTGTTGGTGAGGTACATTTGGGGTCTTTCTAACTGCTGCAGGTGTAAGGTAAGGTACATCCGAACTGTGGCATTGTTGTCACATATGGGCCTGATAAGGGAAGAGTATGGGGGCACAGTGACCTCTCTTGATCTACATGTGCATCCTTTCATATTAAGGTGGGCAATATAGCAGGTCTTCCTGGTCACCTTGGCAATGTGAGTGTCACATGATGGGTTACCATCCACTTGTGTCCCTAGGTCCCGGATTACTTCTTCCATACATAATGGATTGCCACCTATGTCATACTTTGTGTGTGCCTTGTTTGGTATTTGTTGAGACATTCATACTCTGCAGTGTCTTCAGGAAGGCTGGCTGGGGTTCCTGGGTTTTTGAGTGTGGTCTGTATCAGGCTGCAAACAGGGACGCAGTTTGAGCTGCTGTTACTTGCCCGTGGATAGTCCATGCTGTTTCTTGCTGTGGTACCAACCTGGGGGTGTGGTTATCCTTGACAATTACTGATAGCCACACTCCTATTGTAGTGTGTTCCATGTTTTGGAGCTGTAGAGCATGGTATGAGGCATAACCTGGTAGTATTAGGGTGCTGTTCTGGGCCTTGACCCAGGTTTCTGTTGCAGAACAGATATTACCATTCTCCATGCTGTGGTGGGTTTGGTCTGCATGCACCTTGCAGGTTAGACTTCTGGCATTGGGTAGCATTACGTCCAGGTTGTTATCCCTTGTGCTACCTATGGTGGTGGGTTTGTGTTTCCAGCCTTACCTATTCAAGGCACAGTGGGGGTGACAACAGCCTTTGCCAGTATCCACACAGCCAGGTGTGCTGGGTGCTTGCCATCCCTAGCAGGTGGGGCATCATGTCTTGCTCAGCATGTCATCCCAGGCTGTCAGCCATTTGTTCCCCCTTGCTAACAGCAATACTTCAGCCAATTATTGTACTTGATCTTGTTGTCTTCATAGATTGGCATCATGCTTGGTGAGGGTGAGATGTTAGGCAGGGTCTTCATGTTTGCATATACTAGATGGTGTTACATTGCGTAACACATGGCAATCATGCCTCAGGTGGTGCTGCAGGGCTGCCTCTGTCGGATGCACATACTACACTCCCTGTACATGTTTGAGAGCAGGTTGTGTCATGTTAGGCGTCCCTGTTACTATATGAGTGAGTCAGAGAGGTATCATTCCCAGGGTTCCTACTGAGCCAGTGTATGTGCTATGCGTTGCCTCTTTGCCAAGGCCAGGGCATACTGGGCACGCCTCCTTCTGCCTACTGGGGCAGGCTCAGGTTGTTCCTCCTCCGAGTCACGCCTGCCTGTGATGGCCTTGGCAATGGTGGGGGCTGTTTGGCCCGCCCTATGCTGGTCCTGCTGCAGCTGTTTTCGCAAGATCATATTATGTAGCATAGCACATACCATGACAATTTGGGTACATGTAATTGGCGAGTACTGCAAGGCTCCACCAGATGTGTCCAGACACTGGAACCGTGACTTGAGCAGCCCAAACACACGCTCTATTACATTTTGTGTTTGTGCATGTGCCTCATTATGGTGTGCTTGTTCAGGTGTGTTTGCGTTTCTGATGGGTGTCATCAGCCATGGCTCCAGTGCATATCCAGCATCCCCCACTAGGTGACCATGTGGGATGTCCCCATTGGCAAATGTCTGGTACAGCTGCGTCAAATGCCAGATATGGGAATCATGGTAGCTCCCAGGGCAGCCAGCACACACATTCATTATTATGCCCTGGGCATCACACACGACCTGGCAGTTGATGGAGGGGAAGCCCTTGCGGTTAATGTAGGCCCTACCCCGCTCACCGCTGGTGCTTTGATGCGTATGTGCATGCAGTCTATTGCACCCACTACCTCAGGGTATTCCGCTATTTGATGGAAGAGATGCATATTGCTGGCCAATTCCGCACAAGAATTGGGGAAATATACATGCTCACTGACATGTGCTGACATGGCATCCAGGAACTGGTGCAGTACCCTGGAGGCTGATGCCTGTGATATCCCCATCATATCACCAGTTGGTCTCTGGAAGGTACCTGTTGCTAGTATTCTTAGGCCAACACATACCTTGGTTTCCACTGGGATGGGTTCCCCTCTGTTGGTTCTGTGTGAGGCGTGGCCTGCACAGCTCAACAATTTGCTGCAGGAGGTCTCTGTCCACTCTATAACGCCCACTATCTCCAGCTCATGTAACCCCTGGTAGGTGACCCTGGGCCTGTACACTCTTCTCCGCCTCCTCACTGTGGGTTGTCTGGCAGCATTTGCATTGTCACCACCCTCAGCAAGTCTCCTATGTCTCCTTATAACAGCTATGGCAGCCCCTAGCATGTTTGGTCTGAGTGCAGCTTTTTCAGTTTTCACTTCTACTAGCTTACTCCTGTCTTGCAGTGTCTCTTGAGAGAAACATACTGCAATGCTGTTTGCAGTATTTTAAGTGCTGGACTGGGCTAGTATTCTGCCTGTGTAATTGCCTGCTTCTAATTGTTTTCACCTGCTAGCTGTACCAGTATTCTCTGCTAGCTCTTCTGCTTCCTTTTTCCTCTCTGTTTCCTCAGGGTGGAGCAGCGCACATACCAGTGGAAACACATTCACAGTGGCTACCACATGCGCACACATGCTTTCACAGACTAGACACTGCTTATTCGGGTTAAAATGCGCACACCAGTGCAAACAGGTTTATAGATCTTTACACAGGCTCCTACATGCTTACTCTGCCTTACACGCCAAGACTCTGTCTTACTCGCGCCTCCCAGTGCATACACACACACGCATGCACGCACAGCAAGAAACTTTGGTGTTGGCCACAGTGTACACCTTCCATTTCTTGACTTTCCCATGCTTATCTGTTGACACTCCTCTTTCTATGCTGTGTGATTGACATCTTTCACATACCACTTTGCTCCAATGAGCTTGATTTCTTCCTGACATTCCCCCCTGTGATGTCACCTATCTCACTCTGTTACTCCCCCTTATCTAACTCT
Source organism: Protopterus annectens (assembly GCF_019279795.1). Classification (NCBI taxonomy): domain Eukaryota; kingdom Metazoa; phylum Chordata; order Ceratodontiformes; family Protopteridae; genus Protopterus; species Protopterus annectens. The sequence continues at coordinate 312,036,949 of NC_056744.1, forward strand.
TACACTACACGGACTGTGCTCATTTGCTATGTGACAGTGTGAGTCACTATCCTACCACTCATTTACATAGGATTGCCTACTAATGCTTAGTTACGTGTCTTACACTCAGCTTCCCCCCTTAGCAACCACTAAACGGTGGCCATGTTGTTTTCAGTCTGCTAGTCCCTGCATTGCAAATCCATGCATTGCATAAAACCCACATTTGTGGGTTTCAAACCTTTATTTTTATGTCTTATTTAACGCAGCCCGTTTGCACATGGCTGCGCTGCTTAAACCTCAGCTAAAAAAAAATATTTTATTTCATGTTTGCATTGGGTTACTGTGCCAATGGCCACATATTTGGCCATTGGCATGCTGCTACATATGCACACTTTATTTGCAGCTGTCATGGCTCAATTGTGTTATTTGTAGTAACGCACTCAGTTGTCAACTGAGTACATTTCTGCACCTAACACGACTCTTTACACGGGCTGGTTTCAGCTTCGTGGATCGCTAATCTACCTCATTTGCATGCCTTCGCTGCAAGTGAGATAATTAGCATATCCATCCTGCCCGTGTAAGAGACGTTTTAGCTGGTCTCTTACATGGGATTTCGGGCTGTTCCTGGATCACGATGGCTGCATGGAGTCTTACACGACTCTTAGAGTCCATGCAAGTCATCGTGAATCCTGCCCATAATCTTTTATTACATCCATTATTTCTCTATGTTTTAACAATCCTTCCCTTTCATTTCTTATTTCTAGTATTACTCTATTTTCTTTTACTACTTTATTTAAATATGGTGTAACCTCTTCTTTCTTTCCCTGCAAAAATACCTGTTTGAAAAACAGTCTTTTAATTCTTTTTTGACTCTTTTCATAAACCATTTTTCCACTTCCCCAAAATCCTTCATTACCTTTTTTAAGTAGGCCGCGGTGGTGCAGTGGTTAGCATTGTCACCTCACAGCAAGAAGTTCTCCGGTTTGATTTTTGGTTGGAATGTCTTCTGTGCGGAGTCTACATGTCCTCCCTGCGGTCGAATTTATTTAAAGACACGCAGGTAGGTGCGTGCATGTGTGTGCCTTCCTTGAAGGTTGAGCGCCGGGATGGCAACTTGACACTGTAAAAATTCACTGCCAATCATTAGCGGACTGGAGTTCCGCTGAGGTGACCCCGGCAAAAGCAGAAAGACAGTAGTAGTAGGAGTAGTAGTAGTAGAAAGGGGAACGGGCAAACTACATAGGAAATAATTGGAATTGTGGGAACAATATATTTAGAGAAGGAACAAGGTTTAAGAAGCAGGATTTGAAAGACCCATATAATGCTTAAACGACAATAACTGGATACATTATAAGTGATATATAATGTTTGCAACTGCAGTTGTTTCATTGGTGTCTGTGACGTATAATGCTTGCAACTAAAGTAGTATAATTTTGTTTGTTTTTATTTATATAAATGCAAGCTTGCCTATGTCATATGTGATAATTTAATAAAGATGTTTATTGAAAAAAATAACAAGGCCCATAGAGAGAGACTTTGTCAGTGAAACTTTTTCCATCGTTCCAAATGAACTTGCTTTAGCAACTGAAAACAGGCACAGGAGCTGACTAGACAAATCAGGAGTAATATGGATATGAACAAGAGACTGATGTTAAGAGGGTTGAATCTGTAAGTCATGTAGCAATGTTACAGCTGCCTCATGTACACAGACAACCCTCTCCCTTTCCCATACACTTACAACACATGTGAGAGATGCAACCACATAGCCAAACTGGGGGCTAAGCTCTGTTAACTCAGTACTGGCATACCCTGTCAGGTGGAGTGGAATACTACAGTGAATACAGTACCAGTCTCACATAGACCTGCCACGACCGCAATCCAAACACAGAAACACACAGGTACATTCTTGGACTCTCAGAATAGCATCCTGCCTGAGCAGCTGACACCTGCAAAGCAGACACACAAGCAAACGTTGAGCCAGAGCAGAGCATGTGCAACACATAGCTCACAAAGCCTGTGTGCCAGTCACAGGCCATACGGTTTGACAACACACCTGCTACAGTTGTAATAGGTACCTCTATCGTCAGGTACACTGAGGTCCTTCTCACCAGGCTGAACAAGGTGAAGGACACACTGAGATGCCGTCGGGCACTATAATCCACCACATAACACAAGAATACAGGTCACTCCAAGGCATGTAGAAATATGACTCAGTCATTGTCTCTGCCAGTGTGCATGACCTGTGACGCACCTCCCTGGACTACATGTTAGGGGACATAGAGGGGCTCTCTGAGCTTGTGGCACAGGCTGGTATGACCGTGACCTTGAGTAGCATCTTACCCTCACCAAGAATGCTGCCACAATATGTAGACAGGATGATCAGTTTCTACAATTACCGTACATTTCGGTGACATTCAAAGGGGATCAATGCCTGTCAGCTTGGGATTACATGCTGGACAAGCCACATTGCTTTGCTAGGGACAGCTTGCACCTGTCACCCATGGGCTGTTGTATATTGTCAGAGGCTCTTGCTACACACATAGTGCCTTTGTATGCAAGGCTGACATTACATAGCCACCTGCACAGGTATCACACGGGATAGGACACCAATAGTAATGCTACTCAACAGCAGCAGTGTAAACCTCAAGATGCATGCAGTGAAAACTGTCCTTAGCATGGGGTACAGCAATATCCGTGCAGTAACAGACTCCTGGTACAAGGCTCCCAGGTGCACACCATCACTGCCAGGTCATACCTCATACCATGCTTGTCATCCCCTACACATGCACCAAACCAGAACAGGGGATGTATCCAAAGGCACCTCAGACACACACCCCCAGGTTGGTGTACAGCACAAAGCATCAGAGCCTATCCATGTGCAACTAACAGTGGGTTAGACTGCCTTCAGGTTCATAGCCTGGCACACACCACCCTCCCATACCCAGGAAACCCACTTGGCCTTCCTGACAACACTGGGAATATGACGGTCTCTACAAACACCATTGTATGGGTGGACTGCAACTACCCAAACAGAGTGTGAGCATTACTCTAGCTCCAAGACCCTATCTGAAGGGTTCCTAGCATTCATTCACTGCATTGCTATGGAACAACTTGTTACCACTCCCACAAGAGGTGACAACATGCTGCACCTGTTCATCACCAACATGTGGACTATATGCTCCAGACCAGTCGTGTATCCCTCGCTGGTGGGATGACACCATCTACAACTCACACTGTATATTCACATACCACATGCAGCCCCTGCACAGAACACCACAGTCATACAGTTGTCTAATGCATATTCCATGTATTCACATGAGGCAGGCTTCGGACATGGGAACTATTGAAGTTCACAGGTACATATGTGTAGGTGGCACATACGTACATCATGTGTGCATTGACATTACTGATATAATGTATGTCGTGCAATATTGGGAACACCACCCCACACACATGGACAAACTGTGTGACAAAAACACACATGGCATTTGTAGGATACAAACCCCTACCTAACTATGTTATGTCACTTGTGAGAGACGCAGTAGAAGAGTGTGCTGTTTGCATTACTGAGAGGCTTGATTCCTCCTGCTGTACTTATAGGGTGCTGACATCAGTGTTTAGACAGTGGAATATGCAGCATGTGGTGTGTTATACTAGTTGCCAAAAGGGACATTTTTCTTTTACATAGAATTGCACACACACTAGTCTCCCCCCCCAACATACACACACACACGGAGCACTTGCAGAATTCAAACCCCTACTTAACTATGTTATGACAGTTGTGAGAGATGCAGTAGCAGAGCGCGTTATTTGCATTACTGGGAGGCTTGCTTTCTCCTACTATACTTATAGGGTGCTGACATCATCGGTGTTTAGGCAGTGGAATATGCAGCATGTGATGTGTTATACTAGTTGCCAAAAGGGGCATTTTTCTTTCACGTGGAATTGCACACACGCTACTCCCCCACACACATTCACACACACACTGAGCACTTGCAGGATTCAAACCCCTACCTAACTATATTATGACATTTGTGAGAGACGCGCTATTCAAATAACTGAGTATCATTTGTGCTCCTGACATATGTATAGTGTGCTGACATCATTATGTATGAAGAGGCATGTACATCTGTTACTATCCATCAGTACAGGGGAGAGCATATCTATGCATTAACTTTGCACAGGCACAGTGGCCTACTGTACTCTGGAGGCAGACGCCAAATACACTGTGGATAGCCTTCTGTATTCCCTAGGGACAACAGCCTAGTATTGCACTCTACGGCCATATGTTTACCTGCCACATGCAAGTATCTGTTGCTCATATACTGTTTGTGGATCTTTATTGCCATAGCTTTCCCTATCTCTATGAACAACTTGTGTACTGTGGAAGATGTTTGCATATGAGTGGGATCCAGTACTTTACCTATGTCTCTCTTGCAATTTCACTGTGTGCACTGGGCAGATTTCTGTATTGTGGGAGGTTCCTGTGTTAACACATACAAATGCCAGATATGTGTGTGCAACTGCTGAACTGTGACATGGCCTAAGTGTGTGAGCATGCCCAGTTCACAGTTTCTATGGCTTCTTGACTGACACGTCTCATTTATCTAAGTGTGCGAGCATGCCCAGTGTGAACTTTCCTTATGTTGGGATCTGTGGTCCACCACATTTGTGTTTGTGTGTGGACGTCATCTATATTTCACATGTACAGTTGAGTGTTGGACATCAGGTTGTGTTCTTACTGCCCAACTGCTTTGTGTCTGAACCTAACAGGCATTATGCTGTGCCTGCAGGGTTGCCATGGGATAGTTTGCATACAGTTGTCAACATCCTTTCCTACTGACCAAACAGTGTATTGTCGTATAGTGTACTGGTTCAGTACTTTCACTGTGGTGGACAGTATCATCGGTTTCAGTCCTATCACTGCTTGTAATATTTATAGTGAGCACACCAGACTGGTTGAGGGCTAGTTGTGCAGATATGACTATGTTGCATTTTGTTCAGATATGGACAGCATAGTACAGGATTGTCCGACATTGTTAATGTATTCCACAACTTGTGTGGACAGTGAAACAATGGCCATGTGCCCTAGTCCATTTGTAATGCTAGTCAGAGAGTGTTTGTCCTTCAACACACATTTACTGGTGTTTGCCATGACATATGTAAAGGTTAGTGTGCTGTGCCTCTGTCTACCCGTGACATACAGGTGATATCCAGGGTACACCTACCATCTCCCATCCAGTCATCATGATTCCTCTGGATGACAGTCAATGAGGGACTCCCTGGATAACCTGTACTGGGAGTTTAGTCGTGAGTGGAGTGAGCTTCTGGGTTATGGACCAATCGGTACAGCATGTCCTGTTTATGTCTGTGCTGGGGTACAGGCCTGTCAGCTGCATAGGTCACCAGCATTCAGATTTTACATGGTGCCAAATGTCCATTGATACCAGCTTGGTCATGGCTTTATACATCAGGCACAGTTCACCTCCAGACAGGTGGGATGGCACTGTGTGGAGCTGCAGTTTGTTTAATCAGGCGACACATGGCATCTGTTACAGCTCTGCAATCCTCCTGGTGGGGTATTTGTGGGGTCTTTCCAGTTGATGCAGGTGTCTGATAAGGTACATCCCTCAAGGGCCATTGTACGCAATTGTGAGGCTGCTGATGGATGACTGGAGAGACACATTGACCTACCCTGACCTAGCTGTGCTTACCTTCATGATTAGGTGGGTATATGGTATGTTTCTGTAACCACTACAGACACATGGTTGTCACATGCAGGATATCTATCACCTTGTGTCCCCAGGTCTCTTATTGCTCCTGATGTACTTACTGGGTTAACACCTATGTGGTAATTTCTGGCCATGTACTATGTTTCCACAGGGGATGACTATACACTATTCTGCATTTACCTTGTTGACATGGCTGTGGCACCACTTGTCTGTTTCTATGTGTGCCTTTTGTAGGTTGCTTGTGTCAGCTGGAGCATCCCATATGGTGGGCAGTTTGTAGTCTTCTGTGAACCTGTTCAGACAGAGTCCTTCCATGTTGGCCTGTACCTATGTGACATACATAGCATACAAGAGAGGTCCCAGGACCATGCCTTGTGGGATGCCAGTTGTACCAGATTTGAAGTCTGACATGGCTGCAGCATGTCTGACCAGGTCAGTTCTGCCCTTGAGCTGGTTTGCAACCCATCTACTTGGATAGGGGTTTATAGTTAGGCTGGTGAGCTTATCTGTAATGACAAACTAGGGTATTGTATGGAAGGGTTTAGCAAGGTCCAGATAGGCTGTGTGAACCACATTCCCCACATCAATGGCCTTGGTGCACGTTTCACATGAGTCAGACATGTGTATGGGTCAGGATCTGCCCTATGACAGCCACACTGGGTAGGGTCCAATGTCTGTAGGTACCCAATCTTGTTATTCATGGGATCCATGATCATCCTCTCCATTACTTTGCCAACCTAGATAGTCGGGGTTGAGGGGTGATAGTTTGCAGTATCCATTCAGGCACCACCTTTGTGGTGAGGGACCACTGTTGCTGTACACTGCTCTTTGGGTACATATCCTGTGGTAAGACTGATAGTGCACAGTAGTGCTATTTGGTGTTCCATTCTTATTATAGTACTTGTTGGACACAACCCAGGACACCATCTGTTACCATTGATGCTGTGTGGTGTGCTTTGTAGATGTTGGCTGTTACCTCAGCATCTGCAATGTCAGGGGGCCAGCACTCTGCTGGGATAGATATTTGGCAGTAAGGTGCTGGTGGGGAGTTTGCAATGAATCTGTTAGGTTGGATGTTGGCAATGTGTGTGGGTTTGGTGTATTGTTTGTGATATTTGAGTACTGCAGAGCATATCTGTGGATTATCACCCTGGTTCCTACCATCAGGTAGGACAGCTGTGTGATAATCCTTTGTGTCCTGCACAATTTGTATAGTCATAGGTTCATACTAGGCTATCTGCCCTGGGCATGTTTGAGCATGGACAGACTGTGTGTGAGTTTCGACACCCCTTGCAATGTGCATATTATGCCCATTTATGGGTTTACTTTACTAGATGTGACACAGGGATGTCCCGCAGTGTACACCTACTCTCTCTCATACACTTCACCAGATTTCTCTTGTTGAGTACGAGTGTGGAGCTCAGCCTATCATGGACTGGGATTCTGTTCCAGAGTGTAAGGAGCCTCTGGGTTATGGATCTGTCCCTCCAGCACATCCTATTTATCTGTGTGTGGAGGTTCAGATATCTCACTGTGGTGTCTCTGCTGGATTTGGGGTTTCTGCAGCGGAGCATGTCCATTCTTTCTGGATTGGACATGGCCTTGTACATCAGGCATACATCGCCTCTGACTGGGCAATATGCTTGTGAATTGGGCTGTGGTTTCTTCAGCCAGGTTGCAGTTGTCAAATGTTTGAACCCTTTATCCTGTTGGTGAGGTACATTTGGGGTCTTTCTAACTGCTGCAGGTGTAAGGTAAGGTACATCCGAACTGTGGCATTGTTGTCACATATGGGCCTGATAAGGGAAGAGTATGGGGCACAGTGACCTCTCTTGATCTACATGTGCATCCTTTCATATTAAGGTGGGCAATATAGCAGGTCTTCCTGGTCACCTTGGCAATGTGAGTGTCACATGATGGGTTACCATCCACTTGTGTCCCTAGGTCCCGGATTACTTCTTCCATACATAATGGATTGCCACCTATGTCATACTTTGTGTGTGCCTTGTTTGGTATTTGTTGAGACATTCATACTCTGCAGTGTCTTCAGGAAGGCTGGCTGGGGTTCCTGGGTTTTTGAGTGTGGTCTGTATCAGGCTGCAAACAGGGACGCAGTTTGAGCTGCTGTTACTTGCCCGTGGATAGTCCATGCTGTTTCTTGCTGTGGTACCAACCTGGGGGTGTGGTTATCCTTGACAATTACTGATAGCCACACTCCTATTGTAGTGTGTTCCATGTTTTGGAGCTGTAGAGCATGGTATGAGGCATAACCTGGTAGTATTAGGGTGCTGTTCTGGGCCTTGACCCAGGTTTCTGTTGCAGAACAGATATTACCATTCTCCATGCTGTGGTGGGTTTGGTCTGCATGCACCTTGCAGGTTAGACTTCTGGCATTGGGTAGCATTACGTCCAGGTTGTTATCCCTTGTGCTACCTATGGTGGTGGGTTTGTGTTTCCAGCCTTACCTATTCAAGGCACAGTGGGGTGACAACAGCCTTTGCCAGTATCCACACAGCCAGGTGTGCTGGGTGCTTGCCATCCCTAGCAGGTGGGGCATCATGTCTTGCTCAGCATGTCATCCCAGGCTGTCAGCCATTTGTTCCCCCTTGCTAACAGCAATACTTCAGCCAATTATTGTACTTGATCTTGTTGTCTTCATAGATTGGCATCATGCTTGGTGAGGGTGAGATGTTAGGCAGGGTCTTCATGTTTGCATATACTAGATGGTGTTACATTGCGTAACACATGGCAATCATGCCTCAGGTGGTGCTGCAGGGCTGCCTCTGTCGGATGCACATACTACACTCCCTGTACATGTTTGAGAGCAGGTTGTGTCATGTTAGGCGTCCCTGTTACTATATGAGTGAGTCAGAGAGGGGTATCATTCCCAGGGTTCCTACTGAGCCAGTGTATGTGCTATGCGTTGCCTCTTTGCCAAGGCCAGGGCATACTGGGCACGCCTCCTTCTGCCTACTGGGGCAGGCTCAGGTTGTTCCTCCTCCGAGTCACGCTCTGCCTGTGATGGCCTTGGCAATGGTGGGGGCTGTTTGGCCCGGCCCTATGCTGGTCCTGCTGCAGCTGTTTTCGCAAGATCATATTATGTAGCATAGCACATACCATGACAATTTGGGTACATGTAATTGGCGAGTACTGCAAGGCTCCACCAGATGTGTCCAGACACTGGAACCGTGACTTGAGCAGCCCAAACACACGCTCTATTACATTTTGTGTTTGTGCACGTGCCTCATTATGGCGTTCTTGTTCAGGTGTGTGTGCGTTTCTGATGGGTGTCATCAGCCATGGCTCCAGTGCATATCCAGCATCCCCCACTAGGTGACCATGTGGGATGTCCCCATTGGCAAATGTCTGGTACAGCTGCGTCAAATGCCAGATATGGGAATCATGGTAGCTCCCAGGGCAGCCAGCACACACATTCATTATTATGCCCTGGGCATCACACACGACCTGGCAGTTGATGGAGGGGAAGCCCTTGCGGTTAATGTAGGCCCTACCCCGCTCACCGGCTGGTGCTTTGATGCGTATGTGCATGCAGTCTATTGCACCCACTACCTCAGGGTATTCCGCTATTTGATGGAAGAGATGCATATTGCTGGCCAATTCCGCACAAGAATTGGGGAAATATACATGCTCACTGACATGTGCTGACATGGCATCCAGGAACTGGTGCAGTACCCTGGAGGCTGATGCCTGTGATATCCCCATCATATCACCAGTTGGTCTCTGGAAGGTACCTGTTGCTAGTATTCTTAGGCCAACACATACCTTGGTTTCCACTGGGATGGGTTCCCCTCTGTTGGTTCTGTGTGAGGCGTGGCCTGCACAGCTCAACAATTTGCTGCAGGAGGTCTCTGTCCACTCTATAACGCTCCACTATCTCCAGCTCATGTAACCCCTGGTAGGTGACCCTGGGCCTGTACACTCTTCTCCGTCTCCTCACTGTGGGTTGTCTGGCAGCATTTGCATTGTCACCACCCTCAGCAAGTCTCCTATGTCTCCTTATAACAGCTATGGCAGCCCCTAGCATGTTTGGTCTGAGTGCAGCTTTTTCAGTTTTCACTTCTACTAGCTTACTCCTGTCTTGCAGTGTCTCTTGAGAGAAACATACTGCAATGCTGTTTGCAGTATTTTAAGTGCTGGACTGGGCTAGTATTCTGCCTGTGTAATTGCCTGCTTCTAATTGTTTTCACCTGCTAGCTGTACCAGTATTCTCTGCTAGCTCTTCTGCTTCCTTTTTCCTCTCTGTTTCCTCAGGGGGGAGCAGCGCGCATACCAGTGGAAACACATTCACAGTGGCTACCATGCGCGCACACATGCTTACACGGACTAGGATCTGCTTATTTGGGTTAAAATGCGCGCACACCAGTGCAAACAGGTTTATAGATCTTTACACAGGCTCCTACATGCTTACTCTGCCTTACACGCGCGCACTCTGTCTTACTCGCGCCTCCCAGTGCGCACACGCACGCATGCACGCACAACAATAAACTTTGGTGCTGGCCACAGTGTACACCTTCCATTTCTTGACTTTCCCATGCTTATCTGTTGACACTCCTCTTTCTATGCTGTGTGATTGACATCTTTCACATACCACTTTGCTCCAATGAGCTTGATTTCTTCCTGACATTCCCCCCTGTGATGTCACCTATCTCCTACTCTGTTACTCCCCCTTATCTAACTCTTACACTACACGGACTGTGCTCATTTGCTATGTGACAGTGTGAGTCACTATCCTACCACTCATTTACATAGGATTGCCTACTAATGCTTAGTTACGTGTCTTACACTCAGCTTCCCCCCTTAGCAACCACTAAACGGTGGCCATGTTGTTTTCAGTCTGCTAGTCCCTGCATTGCAAATCCATGCATTGCATAAAACCCACATTTGTGGGTTTCAAACCTTTATTTTTATGTCTTATTTAACGCAGCCCGTTTGCACATGGCTGCGCTGCGTTTAAACCTCGGCGAAAAAAAAAATATTTTATTTCATGTTTGCATTGGGTTACTGTGCCAATGGCCACATATTTGGCCATTGGCATGCTGTGCTACATATGCACACTTTATTTGCAGCTGTCATGGCTCAATTGTGTTATTTGCAGTAACGTACTCAGTTGTCAACTGAGTACATTTCTGCACCTAACACGACTCTTTACACGGGCTGGTTTCAGCTTCGTGGATCGCTAATCTACCTCATTTGCATGCCTTTCGGCTGCAAGTGAGATAATTAGCATATCCACACCCTGCCCGTGTAAGAGACGTTTTAGCTGGTCTCTTACATGGGATTTCGGGCTGTTCCTGGATCACGATGGCTGCATGGAGTCTTACACGACTCTTAGAGTCCATGCAAGTCATCGTGAATCCTGCCCATAATCTTTTATTACATCCATTATTTCTCTATGTTTTAACAATCCTTCCCTTTCATTTCTTATTTCTAGTATTACTCTATTTTCTTTTACTACTTTATTTAAATATGGTGTAACCTCTTCTTTCTTTCCCTGCAAAAATACCTGTTTGAAAAACAGTCTTTTAATTCTTTTTTGACTCTTTTCATAAACCATTTTTCCACTTCCCCAAAATCCTTCATTACCTTTTTTAAGTAGGCCGCGGTGGTGCAGTGGTTAGCATTGTCACCTCACAGCAAGAAGTTCTCCGGTTTGATTTTTGGTTGGAATGTCTTCTGTGCGGAGTCTACATGTCCTCCCTGCGGTCGAATTTATTTAAAGACACGCAGGTAGGTGCGTGCATGTGTGTGCCTTCCTTGAAGGTTGAGCGCCGGGATGGCAACTTGACACTGTAAAAATTCACTGCCAATCATTAGCGGACTGGAGTTCCGCTGAGGTGACCCCGGCAAAAGCAGAAAGACAGTAGTAGTAGGAGTAGTAGTAGTAGAAAGGGGAACGGGCAAACTACATAGGAAATAATTGGAATTGTGGGAACAATATATTTAGAGAAGGAACAAGGTTTAAGAAGCAGGATTTGAAAGACCCATATAATGCTTAAACGACAATAACTGGATACATTATAAGTGATATATAATGTTTGCAACTGCAGTTGTTTCATTGGTGTCTGTGACGTATAATGCTTGCAACTAAAGTAGTATAATTTTGTTTGTTTTTTATTTATATAAATGCAAGCTTGCCTATGTCATATGTGATAATTTAATAAAGATGTTTATTGAAAAAAATAACAAGGCCCATAGAGAGAGACTTTGTCAGTGAAACTTTTTCCATCGTTCCAAATGAACTTGCTTTAGCAACTGAAAAACAGGCACAGGAGCTGACTAGACAAATCAGGAGTAATATGGATATGAACAAGAGACTGATGTTAAGAGAGATAAGATCAAGGAGAAGATCAGCACCAGTGCAATCCCATTAGATATAAGATTATGAAATGCAGTTTTGAAAGAAATGGCCGAGATAGACTGGAATTATGTTGACTGTATTCAATTGGTAGGCGAACTGTAAAGCATACATCCCACCTCATGTCATTAATGTTTAGGATACTGAAGAGAATAAAGAAGTAATTGAGAGTAAAACAGTTTTTTATTCTTATTAATATATTTTTTAAATGTTATAATATAAATTGCATATTATATTGCAAAGCTGTTTTGCATAGGATACAGTCAGGAATCTTTTAATGAGAGTAGGGAAGTCTTACACACCCTAAAGATATTAAAGTAAGAAAGTACTTTTATCTTTTTAATGTATTCAGTATTTCTACTGTCACGATGTAACAAAGACTGGAAAGAAGCAAATTAAAGTTAATATAATGTTGGGATCTTGGACTGCTGAGGATGGGGATGTAAATGTTTATTGATCACACTATATGTACACTAAAGATAATTTTCTCTGTTTTGACAGAAGTGGATGTCTAGATTAATGGTCTTGATCTGAACTATAAACAAGTTATTTTTTTAAACAAATATGTTTGAAAAATAGGAAAAATGATGAAAGAGTTTGAAGGGTGTAGTTTTCTTATATTTGCAAAGCAATTCGGTAATTGTTCCATTAGCTAATGCTGTCAGTGGGAAACGAACTTTACAGGTGCAATTAGCCATTAGAAGTACAAAAATATGTTTGTTCTGAGTGAAATTTACTAAGACTATTTCAAGCATAAACCACCCAACCTGCTGGCATGACAGATACCTTACTCAAAGAACTCCTTTTCTTTGGAACAGCCTTCTATTCATTTTAAAAAGCAGTTCCCTCATCTTTTTGATCATCAGAGTGATACCTTTGCTATTTTTAAGGCAAACATTGTTTAGATGGCTGTAAATCCATCACAGGCCTGAAATGCTTTGTCCTTCTGGGGGCATGAGGTGCCCTAAGAGAGTGAGTAGCAAAAAGGTGATCATGGCCATGTATCTCAGGTCTCAACTGTCTCATATTTTGGTCTATTCCTCATAAAAATGTGTGTTTTTTTGGCAAGTCACGGTGTACAGAAGTCACTAAATGATGACATACATTTATTTTTCAATTTTCATATCTTACAGAAAAATGCATACAAACTTAAAATCGATATTCCAGCAATTTTCTAATTTTATAGAAGCAATATTTAAAATTTGTCCCTATTTTTGGGCCTCCCCCCCCCACACATTATTTTAGGCTTTGTGTAGATTTCTTGCACCAAGAGGTTTTTTATTTATTACATTTGTTAACTGGGAAATAGTCTGACTGGGCTAGAAGCCCCTTTTCAGCAGAGGCCCTGAGAGAAAAGCTCCAGTAAGCATAACAATTGTTATATTTGCATATTTAAAAAGACAGGATACTTACAGTCTTTACATATGAATATTTAACAAATATTAACATGAGGACAGACTAGAAAAAAATCATGGTACAAGACAACATAATATGCAAAAATAGATTGCTGGGCAAGCAATTGTAGATAGTACAGACGTGAGATTTAAAGGACAACCGCGCCCTCAGACTCAAAAAAAATATTAATTTCATCATGGTTTGATGTTTCCTACATTTTAATAGCACTCTGAGACTATTTTGAGCTTTTTAGATATTTTTAGATGCAATTTCTGACTCTGACCACATGGGGTCTGGCATATTGAAAAAATTCAGACTGTTTACTCTGCCTCTAAGTATCCCAGAATGCATTATTTGTCTCCAAAAAATATTTGTCTCCAAAAAATTGCATCAGATCTGCCACGTTTTGCCTTAAGCTGCTGTCACTTCATTGACTTAACAGGCATTCACTGCAGTCTTAAAATCCCCTACTTTTGGTTAAAATGTTATCCTTTTTCAATGACCACTTAAAACACAAGCAGTGCAAATGCTACAGAACAGAACTGAAAGGTGCATTTTCTAGCTCTTTCATCTTAGAAATGCTAAATTGCTTTCTTTTGTGAAGGCTGAAATCTAGCTCTTCAAGGAATCTCCCCTCCCACTTCACACCTACCTTCCCTACTCACTAAAAGAATCACAGGCCTAAAGCAGATGCTCTACGCTGACCGCCTTAAAAAACTCCAGCTATACTCTGTCGCATATCGTCTACTCAGAGGCGATCTCTGCTTAACATACAAGGCCATGTCAAACCCAGAGCTGTTGGACATGCTACACTTAAAGAAATCCCAATCCCTCAGAGCTACACGCTCCAGGGATCTAAACCTTGTCATCACAATAAACAAAACATGCTGGAGGGATAGGTTCCTGACCCAGAGACTCCCCAGACTCTGGAATAGATTGCCCATACATGTCAAGCAGAGTGCCTCTTTGGACCTCTTCAAGAGGAACCTTGACGATTGGATGGGAGAAAGGAAATTCACCCTAGGGATCACGTCAGTCGCCCTGCTAGACAGGGGTCCAGGAAAGTAAATAATGTGGGAAGAAATAGCCAGGGAATTGTTATGGCTAGGCTTGTATAGGCCCTAGGGCTGATAGCCTAGTACCAACCTATGAACCTATGAACCCTAGCTGTCAAAGAGCCAAGGGTAATTTGACCCATTATCTGCATGTGATTGACAGCTCGTCACAGTAGGTGACCAGAGTAATGTACTGTTTGCTGGTCAGCCTTTTCCTCCTTACAGTGGGAGACTTTTTTTGTTGCACTACTCCTGTCAAATTTAAAACCAAGCTACATAGCACTGGCAATAATCCCTGCTTTGCAAAGTAATATGCCACTTATTTTCCCTTCCTGTTTAAATAGCTAACAAATGATGCACTATAAACTTGAAATATTTTAGACTTGCATGACAGCACCCACATGCTTTTTTGAGTCAATATTTTAAAAAAATTATGGTAGTGCAGACACACACACTGCTTTACTTCTACAATGATTTAGATTTTATTTTTACATTTTATAGCAGTGTACTAACCAAGCAGAGAAATCTGGTTCAAAAGCAAGGATAAATTGATCCTGAAATACCTATGAACCTCAGCGCAAGAAATTAGGACAAAGCCATACATAGAAGTAGGACAAAGGCACAAACGGAAAAGCGCAGTCCGGGTCTGAACTGTCTGCAAACAGCTACAGTTAACTTTGAGTATGTGTCTACCTGTTTGAGCCAATATTAATTTTCCCCTGGAGAGCACTCTGCTTTGGCTTGGAAGCAGCCCCCCCCCCCCCACCACACACACACACACATTCCACTTTCTCTTATTCCCTTCTGTTAGCAAATAGTATCCGCCATAACTCATCAATACTGTGTGTTTGTAAATTTAAACTATGACCACAGTAGCCTACTGATACAAGGTTATCCTGTTTTTCCACCTGAGAAATTAAGAAATGACTTAGTTTCAGAGCAGTCCTTGGTCAATTGTGATTGTTTCTTAACACATACTTGCCTTTGCTTTGTAATTGTTTCCAGCCCCCTCATACGAGCAACTAACAGGGTCTCTACCCGCTTTGCTCCCCACCCTGCCCCCCTATTCTCTCCCGCCCCAGGTGGTCCCACCTTTATTGGACTCAAAACCCCTCCCATCCTTCCAATAGCCAACCACAGCGCTAACCCAACACTACCTCCTCCATCTTCCCACTATCACACCTCCTCAACTAACATGTACCAGCATACCTTACCTATGCTCACTGCATGCACTCTCCTTGCATATCTTACATCCTACTAAAGCTCCATCATTCCCCCACTCAACCACTACCACTGTACTACTACTCACACCACCACTCATGTCTCACCCACACTCAACTCCCCTCCCACCAGCTCATGAACCATCCCTATGCATCCCCCACATATTCTACCAACTATATTACTCAAACATAAAGCAGCCCTACAACTTAACATAGTAACCCTCCCACCATACCTAGTACCCACAGAGCACAATCATAAAGTTTCCCTTATAAACAAACACATTCAAAAACTGAGAAAACTAATAATCTCATGCATATCAAAACTAGCCCTAAATGGAGACATCCACCCCAACCAATTACTGCCCCATAGCTATTCTCTCTCCACTCTCCAAAATACTAGAGAGATGCATACACTCTCCGGTCTCAGTCTACCTCCTTACTAACAACCTCCTTTCCAGTACTCAGCATGGTTTCTGACCAAACCATAGCACCACCACTGCCTTACTCTCCTTTACTAACACTATCCTTCAGCATAAAAACAATGGCTATGTCTCCTCTGCTACTTTCCTAGACCTATCGAAAGCAATTGACATGGTCCCACACAAACAACTTATCTCTGTCCTCAATAACCTATCCTTCTCACAATCAGTCACCAACTGGTTTCAGATTTACCTGTCTGACCACCAACAATCCGTTGTATGGCAGAATGACATCTCCCCAACTACCTGTCTCCATAGGGGTTCCCCAAGGATCCATCCTTGGACCCCTACTCTTCTCTGTTTACACCAATAATCTAGCCTCTGCCACCAAACATGGCACACTCATACAATATGCAGATGACTCAACCATCATCTGCTCAGCCCAGTCCCTACCGAAACTGCAAAAAGTCACACAGGAAGCCTTTTCCTCTGTTGAAACATGGTTATCCGATGCCCAATTAATACTCAACCCAAACAGAACTAAACTACTCATCTTCCAACCCACCAAACATACTCAAAACAACTCTCACTTTAACATCACAGCAAAAGACAACACCACTATATACCCAACTGAACACACCAAATTGCTAGGAGTGGAAACAGAAAATAAACTAATATTTGACATTCACATATCCATGACCATAAAAAAAGTCCACAAAAAACTAGGAGCATTATACAGAAAAGAGCAATTTCTTACCAAAGCAGCAAAGATTTCAATAGCAAATTCCCACCTTATCTCCACCCTACTTTATGCCTCTCCAATATATACCAACCTAAGGCAATGTGGTCTAAACAAGCTAGAGACCTGCTACAACAAAAATCGCCAAATTCGCCACAGGGGCATCCTACCGTAGTCACCACTGTCTCTCACTTGCTGAACTGAGCTGGCTTGAACTCCCTCACCTGCTTCAGTGGTATCAACTCTCACTCGCCCACAAACTAGTAAACCATCCACTAAATGTCCCATCCCTCCAGAATCTACTCCAACCCTAATCGCACCACCAGACCACTAAGATCCAGTAACAAAAATCCCTTGCAGATCACTAAAGCCAATAACTCTGCTGGTGAAGCACTATTCTCTTGCGCCATAGCCAAATTATGGAACTCACTCCCACCCACAATTACCTCCGTACCATCATGCACCCACTTCAAAACTTTATTAAAAGAGCAACTAAAAACATGCTGGCTATGCCCTTGCAACTCCCAGTCTAATATCATCCACCCCATTCAACCACTACCTTTCTTTCCACTCCACTAACTACCTTGATTATAGCAAGCTCAGATGCTCATAAGCCTAGTACTTATTATACAGCAGGAACTTCTCATTGTAACATTTGTTAATGTCTGTTATGTACTTCACAGATAAAGATTCTATTTGTCTATTGATGTACTATGTTCTTCATCTGTAAATATGTTGTAAGTGCTATGTTAAATTGTTAATCATTATAATCCAATGTAACTACTGTATTTTACTGTGGAGCTTTTCTCCCCGGGCCTATGCTGAAAATAGACCTACGTCCAGTCTGACACTCCCGGTCAACAAATATAAATAAATAAATAGAATTAGGATTATTGCTCCTATCAAATTAGGAAAGATTATGAAATAGTAGGTCTTGCATTATTATGAATTTTCAAAAGGGTATGAAATCTGAAACTTAAATGTCTGTCATTGATTTCATTCTTCAGTCTCTAATGATTTGGCAGCAATTGTCCCAAAAAAAAAAAAAAAAAAAAAATTGATTCAAAAAGATAATAGCCACACAATACAGCTGGTAACCTGTCAAAGAAGGGGCTCCTTTTAATATTAGTACTACTAACTTGAGCATCTGACAAAATAAAAAAAAACATGCATTTATGAAATGAAAGTTATCCCTAACTGGATTATTACAGTTAATGGCAAACCCTCCATGTTTTCTTCCAAAATAGCAATTTCTGGGGAGGGATTATTAGGGGAAGAGCAACATTTTGAGCCAAGTTCAGGGACAGTTGAGAGGTTGGGATATGCCTAATTCTAAAAAAGCAATTTATTTGCATGTACCTAGCAACCTGTTAATGCAGGAAATCTGGACAAGGCAAAATATATGTGGGGACATCAAAACAGTACAAAAAATTGATCTTGTATAAACTGAGAGAGCTGATCGAATAACAGGTCTTGCTTTAGCATGCATTTTTCTGAAGGTTATGAAGGCAGAAACTCAGTGTCTCATTTAGTGACTTTATTCCGAAAGAGTTTGACTGAAAACCACAAAATTGAGACTAACAATCCAAAAACAAGAAGCCTTGCTTGCAGTCACACACACTCTTGCCCCCTTGCTTGCAGTCACACACACACACTCTTACCCCTTTGCTTGCAGTCACACACACACACTCTTGCCCCCTTGCTTGCAGTCACACACACACACTCTTGCCCCCTTGTTTGTAGTCACACACGCACTCTTGCCCCCTTGCTTGCAGTCCCCCACACACACTCTTGCCCCCTTGCTTGCAGTCACACACTCTTGCCCCCTTGCTTGCAGTCACACACACACACACACACACACACACACACACACACACACACACACACTATTACCCCTTGCTTGCAGAGACACACACATGCACACTATTGCCCCCTTGCTTGCAGTCACACACACACGCACACACTTGCCCCCTTGCGGACACACACACACTTCGACCTTGCTTGCAGTCAGAATCTGGACATTGCAACAGCACTGAAACAGACATTCAAAGATAACACATGTAGCCAGTGGCAGTCTAAGTTTCACTTTCAGTTAGTGATATTTTAAAATTCTCAGACCCTTTGCACACGAGAAATGCACATGTTGTTGAATGTACCTTCCTGATTGTATATAATTATATTCCTTGTACAATGCAGTCCAGTTTTAGTGGGCGTTTTATATTTACTGTTTCAAACATTTTTCCTGAAAACAGTGCAACAAAATGCATGCACCAATAATGACAATACTGCCCAATTCTGAATATTTCCATCACAAGTGTAGTCAGACTTCTACAGTCCACCAGTATCAGTACATACGCACAATTTCTGAAGCAGTAAACGTCATGTAAATAATTCCACATTTAAGCGATCTGTAACTAATGAAGCGGTTGCTGCTAGCCAAAAATTAGATGTCATGTCATCAGCAAATAATGTCATAGTTGCCCTTTTTGAATAATTTACTTATCTTACACAAGAACAATAAGCTGGTAATACTGCAGTAGGGAATGGATGACAATCTTCTTCACCAGAAAGGAGTGAATCATCCACCCCATTTGCAATGCAATACAGTTTCACAAATGCATCTATGTGAGTAGAAACCACAGCCTTCTGCATCAAAAGCAAACAACCTGTTGTGATATTAGCAAAGCAAGCAGACATAAGCAGCACTGATAATTGTTGCAGCCCTGCATCTCTCGGCTCCCTGTAAAATCTATTCAGTTAGTTGTATCTATAAACTTCACAGCACAAGAAATCTTGAAAGAGGCAAAATTTCCCCCTTGATTGCAGTCACACACACACACACACACACACACACACACACACACACACACACACACACACACACACTTGCCCCTTGCTTGCAGTCTCACACACATTTGCCCCCTTGTTTGCAGTCTCACACACACACTTGCCCCCTTGCTTGCAGTCTCACACACACACTTGCCCCCTTGCTTGTAATCTCACACACACACTTGCCCCCTTGCTTGTAATCTCACACACACACTTGCCCCCTTGCTTGTAATCTCACACACACACTTGCCCCCTTGCTTGTAATCTCACACACACACTTGCCCCCTTGCTTGTAATCTCACACACACACTTGCCCCCTTGCTTGTAATCTCACACACACACTTGCCCCCTTGCTTGTAATCTCACACACACACTTGCCCCCTTGCTTGTAATCTCACACACACACTTGCCCCCTTGCTTGTAATCTCACACACACACTTGCCCCCTTGCTTGTAATCTCACACACACACTTGCCCCCTTGCTTGTAATCTCACACACACACTTGCCCCCTTGCTTGTAATCTCACACACACACTTGCCCCCTTGCTTGTAATCTCACACGCACACAAATGCCCCCTTGCTTGTAATCTCACACGCACACAAATGCCCCCTTGCTTGCAGTCTCACACGCACACAAATGCCCCCTTGCTTGCAGTCTCACACGCACACAAATGCCCCCTTGCTTGCAGTCTCACACGCACACAAATGCCCCCTTGCTTGCAGTCTCACACGCACACAAATGCCCCCTTGCTTGCAGTCTCACACGCACACAAATGCCCCCTTGCTTGCAGTCTCACACACACAATTACCCCCTTGCTTGCAGTCTCACACACACACACACACACACACAATTGCCCCCTTGCTTGCAGTCTCACACACAATTACCCCTTGCTTGCAGTCTCACACACACACACACAATTACCCCCTTGCTTGCAGTCTCACACACACACAATTTCCCCCTTGCTTTCAGTCTCACACACACACACACACACACACACACAATTGCCCCCTTGCTTGCGGTCACACACACAATTGCCCCCTTGCTTGCGGTCAAACACACAATTGCCCCCTTGCTTGCGGTGTCACACACACACTTGCCCCCTTGCTTGCGGTCACACACACACTTGCCCCCTTGCTTGCGGTCACACACACACTTGCCCCCTTGCTTTTAGGTCACATACACACACACGCACACACACTTGCCGCTTGCTTGCATTCACACACACACACACACACACACACACACACACACACACACACACACACACACACACACACACACACACACACACACACTTGCCCCTTGCTGTATCCTATGGACATCAGAAGGCCTCCAGCTGAAGGCACTACATATGTTACCTGTATTTTTTAGCAAGTTCCTCCTCCTATTTTATTTCTTCTCACTCAGAGCCCCTACCATGATAGTGCTATCCCTGGCCACAAAAAAAAAATGGTTGCAAGGCATGTACTTCACTACCAGAAAACTGAGATCAGAAAAGCTTACCAGCCTTAGAGATCTTCTCAGTGGCTTGTGTGCTATACTCACTCACAAAATGTTATATTAACAGGCAGAATATCACTTTGCAGACTAAAGAAATAGTATTTTGTCTACCAAACTTTATAACAAAGTCAAAAAAATATATGCCATGCTGATTCCATTATTTCAATAGGAATTGGCAGCAACTCTCACTCAAGGCATGCTGCTTAGCAGCTTTACAATGACTAAGCTGCTGTGCTTGTACAAGCAGCAAAATTTCTCATTTCCTTTCCCATCTATCTTCTATTTCTCTCTTATTTCCCTTATGTTTTTCATTAATTTAAAAACAAAACAACACGCAGGCTCAAAGAATATGATAGCAACCGTGACATTAATCTTACAAGAACCTGCACTCTATGTGTAACTGAGCATTGTGAAGTGTCTGAAGCTACTTCTAAACTATGGACACATACTGATGGACAAAATGTTGAACCTCTATATTGCCTACATCACTGTATAATTTACCTGCTATAATAATCTTACATGGGAACCCAGAAATGCACTTAGCTTAGTTGCATGAAACAAGTATAGCTGCAGAAACCACCCCTGGACTACTACCACTCTCTTGCTGACTATTCATAAGTATGTTTACAGGCTGCAGAATTACTCAATAAATAAGTTTTATGCCTAATGGCTCCAGCGTCCACATTAAAATAATTTCATTACCCAGCTAACGGGAAAAAAAAAGGTATTATTCAGCTGTGGCAAAGTTTCAAGGAGGTAGCAGGTTTGATGGCACACACACTAAAACGGAGCAAGCACAGTAGCATAACAAATAAAACGGAGCAAGCCCAGCAGCATAACCAATAAAACGGATTACTAATATTAAAAAAATAAATAAACATGACAAGACCGAAGCAAGCTCAACAACAGAAACAAACAGCTGAAAACATTACAAAACATCTGCAGCATGCAATCACGAAGTACGAGGCATCAACAAACTAAAGAAAACCAAATACAGCTACAAATACAGCAAGGTTTTTAAAAAACACCAGCAACCACAATCGTGAAGCACAAGGCATCAACTAAAGAAAACCAAATAAAGCTACAAATACTGCATAGTTTTTAAAAAACACCAGCAAGCAACTAAAAACACTAGACAGTAATACAATTACTACAAGCAGCAATACACTTACTTCAGAAGGAAACCCAAAGGCAGCAAGCACAGAAACACAGGCCGACTCAAGAATACAAAAGACGCCAGCATTAAACATAACCAGGGAAATATAAACTCTGGATCAAAATGAAAATAAGTAGGCTAAGCTAAAAATGCAGCTGCGAAAGGGAAGCACGTGGCACCCTTACAAACAGAAAAAGATTAACTCCACTAATGTGCAATTAAAAACTTGGGAGGACACAATATAAGGGCTAGGGAGGCATAGAAACAGGGACAGATTACATTTAGGATACACTATTAAGAAGTAATAAGTAATAAGACTTACCTTACTTATGAAGTAGCAAAACGCTGGTGAAGAAGTGCTTCACATGAATAGAGTCGACCAGATTTGCTAACACAGAAAAGGAGTTCTACACAGCACCTAGTCCATTTATTAGGTTAACAGTGGGCTGGGAAAGGCGGTGTTGACATCACAATGTGGGAGGATCACAGGGATTCTGTACAGCATGCAAATAAGGCAGTGTTTACATCACTTTGGGGGAGGAAACCTCCCAGGATCTTCAGCAAGAGCTATGGCAGATGTGACATCACTATTTAAGAGACGACTAGACAGTTTTCATCTCGGTTTTAAAACTGAAAGTCAAACAGTACGGAAAAGTATGAAGCCTAAGCAGTAAAAGAGAATAGTGGATTTTTTTTTTAAAGCTGCGGTTATGTTTTTTTGAGGCTGTATCACATAACAGGATTTTAGAGACATCAGGTAAAGATATTTGATTTGATATCCCGTTGTTTTCCTTTAATAGGTTGAGAGGGGGCCTACTTAGGGATATCCATCTGTATGAAAATTACACATCATGGAAACTTTTTTGAATTTATGTTCAAGCAATTCTATATTGGTTGTATAATATCTTGTTTAACTGTTCCTCAATATTCTAACCAATGTAACACCAATTGTAAAACTCAGATTTTTACTCCTTTTATATGTTCTATGCTCTTTGTACAAAATAGCTATGTTTATATATATGTATTTTTATATTTCTTTACTATGTATTTGGAGCTTTTCTACCCAGGCCTCCGTTGAAAAAGGTCACCTTATGTCCAGTCGGACTAGTAACCCAATAAACAAATGTATTTATTTTACATTTGTTGACCGGGCTAGTCTAGCTGGATACATGTCCATTTTCAGTAGAGGCCCAGGGAGAAAAGCTACAAAAAACCCCAAAAAGAATAGAAAATCCATACATACATTTAAAAAAGTAATAGTTAAAAACTTACCAAGAACTAAAAAAGCAGTTGTTACAAACATTTTTTTTTTAAATATATAAAAGATACATTAGTCTAAGCAAGGAATACAAAGTACAGTTTTGTACCTACCATAAATGTAGATGTTCGAGGATCTCCATTGCTGCAGTCCTGACAAATGGGTACTCTGCTGCCCACCATCGGCCCGAATACCAAAGGGCTAGATCCGGCGTCGGTAACAGGCGCCTGAGACTGACGTAAGTACTTGTCAGTACAAATGCGCATGACCGACGCCATAACCTCAGTCTTTCTTGCCTCAGACATCAGAATGCAAAAAAGAAAACACCACCCAAAAAACCCCAATCTAAAAAGAAAAAGGGGGAAGGAGGGAGGGAAAATAGGACTGCAGCAATGGAGATCCTCGAACATCTACATTTATGGTAGGTGCAAAACTGTACTATGTTCGTCGTCTCCCATTGCTGCAGTCCTGACAAATGGGTAGAATCCCAGAGCAATGGAAAAAGGGAGGCTGGTTAACTAAATAGCAGGAGGAGCTGCAGACATGCCCTGTAAGACAGCAGTGGCAAACCCAGCCCTAGACCTAGAAAAAAGAGGCAAATGATAATGCTTTGTAAAGGTATGTACAGAACTCCAAGTAGCTGCCTCTAGAATGTCTTTCGTAGCTACCCCTCTCAAAAAAGCAGTAGAGGTGGCCGTAGCCCTAGTAGAATGAGGCCTGATCCCAACTGGAACCTCCTTACCATGATGAGAGTAACAAAAAGCAATACAATGGCCGATCCACTTGGAAATAGTTTGTTTCGAGACAGCTTTCCCACTTGAAGCCACAGCAAATGAAACAAATAACTGTTGAGATCTCCGGAACTCATTGGTTCTGAACAAATAATACCGTAACTGCCTATGCACATCCAAAGAATGCAAAACTCTTTCCCTTCATTTTGGGGGTTAGCATAAAAAGTAGGCAAATGTATAGATTGGTTCAATGCCACATTAGAAACTACCTTAGGCAGAAAAGTAGGATTAGTACGCAAGGAAACTCTGTCCTGGTGAAAAATCAGAAAAGGTTCCACTGCCATGAGAGCCTGTAATTCAGATACCCTTCTAGCAGAAGTAACAGCCAATAAAAAAGCAGTCTTCCAGGACAACAACTTCAATTCAGCCGCAGCTGCAGGTTCAAAAGGAGGCAGAGTCAGCTTTTCCAAAACAAAATTAAGATCCCAGGCAGGAGTAGGAGCCCTTCGTGGGGGTCTTATATTCTTTGCCCCTCTAAGAAACTGTTTAAGCAAAGGATGTGAAAACAAAGGAGGATCATCATCATAGTGAGCAGAAATAGCTGCAGCATGCACTTTTATAGAAGAGAAGGACAAACCCTTGTCCAGTAACATAGTCCAATATTGCAAAGTACAACTCAAATTAGGCAACGTGACATCAAGGCATTCAGCTGAACTCCAAAGAAAAAATCTCTTCCATTTATCAGCATAAACTTTTCGAGTACTAGGACGCCTGGCTTCCAAAAGGACATCCAAAACTTGTTGAGGGAGCTGAAGGCCCTCATCCTCTAAAACTGAATGCGCCAGGCTGTCAGATGTAGGGATTGCACCCTGACATTGAGAAAATGATTGTTTACTTGAGACAATAAGTGAGGAATCTGCGGTAATGGCCAAGGTGTCCCGTGAGTTAGGCTCCTCAGCAGAGGGTACCAATGTTGACGAGGCCAATCCAGCGCTATAAGGATCATGCAAGGTTTGTCCCTCCTGACTTTCAACAGGACCTGTGGAAGAAGAGGCAGAGGAGGAAAGGCATACACGTGAAGGTTGCTCCAACTGAAGGATAGTGCATCTATTTTCCAGGCTTTCGGATGAAACAGCCTTGTGCAAAACAGAGGCAGTTGGGAATTCAGAGGAGAAGCGAACAGATCTATGTCTGGAGTTCCCCAAGCCATGGTCAACTGACGAAATACCTGAGGATCCAACTTCCATTCGTGAGGATCCACCATCTGTCTGCTCAGAACATCTGCTAACGAATTTTGTACTCCTGGCAGAAACTGTGCTCGAAGAGTGATGTGCAGATCCAAAGCAGTTTCCCATAACAGCATTGCTTGTCTGCAAAGAGGGTAAGAATGAGTACCCCCCTGCTTGTTGATGTACCACATGACAGTTGTGTTGTCTGTTCGAATCAACACCAGTCCCGATCGAAGGAGATCCTTGAATGCTTTTAAGGCAAATTGTACCGCCAGCATCTCCTTCATGTTGATATGCAAGTGAAGCAACTCCGGGGGCCAAAGGTCTTGAATCCATTTTCCTTTGAAATGAGCTCCCCAGGCTGACTCCGAGGCGTCTGTCGTTAATATCTGACTTGCCTCCGGTTGGGTCACAGAGAGTCCCTTGTTTAGGTGACATTCCTGAGCCCACCACACAAATTCTTTCTGAATGCAAGGGAGAATCCGAATGACAGTATCCAAATCGTGGCTGTGTTGAGTCCAAACGCTTTTGAGATACCACTGTAGCTTCCTCATATGCAGTTTGGCATTGGGAAGTACTAGAATGCAAGATGCCATGAACCCCAAGGCTTGAAGGACTGTCCTTGCAGTCAGCCTGGACAATACGGATAGCTGTCAGAAGTATAGGTGAAGATTTCTTTGTTTGTCCGGGGTAAGAGATGCCATCTGAGTAGCTGTATTCAGTCTCACACCCAGAAAACACATCTCCTGTGAGGGTACTAGACTGGACTTTATTTCGTTCACAGAATACCCTAGGCATCTGAAAACTGTCATCACATACTGCAGATGTCGAAGAAGTTCGTGCTTGCCCTGAGCCAGTATCAAACAATCGTCCAGTTAAGGATAAATTTGAATTCCCCTGAGCCGGAGTAAAGCTATTACTGGAGCCAGGACTTTCGTGAATACCCTGGGTGCAGTAGATAAGCCAAAGGGCAATGCAGAGAACTGATAATGCAAAGTCCCAGTCCGAAACCTCAGGAATTTCCTGCAACTGGGCCTGATAGGAATGTGAAGATAGGCCTCTTTGAGATCCAAAGTCACCATCCAGTGATCTCTGCCTAGCATAGGCAACAGCTGCTGCAGTGTCAACATCTTGAATTTCGGAATTTCCAGAAAGGTGTTTAGAATGGATAAATCCAGAATGGGCCTCCAAGTATTTCCCTTCTTTGGCACTAAGAAAAGACGGGAATAAAACCCCGTGCCCCTGTCCACAGAAGGAACTGCCTGTATTGCTCCCAACCGGAGCAGAGAAAAAATCTGTGCCTGCGCTTCCAGTCTTTGCTGATGAGGCACATCCGGCATACCTTTGAAAGGAGGGAATGTGTGAAAATAAAACTTGTAGCCTCGAGTTATAATGTCCAATACCCATTTGTCCTGGGTAACCAAATGCCAATTCCCTCTGAAAAGTCTCAGTTTTCCTCCTAGAGGAGCTGCCAGCAAAGCAGAGTCCGGCAGCTGAAGACACAGGTCATTGGGACTGCTTCCGAAAGGACTGACCCCTGCCCACCCCAGCAGAAGGGGTAAATGAATTCAAAGGCCTATAAGTAACAGGGTCCTGAGAGGAAGCCCTACCCCTACCACGCCTCGACCTGCCCCTAGAATGAAAATCCGAAGAGGGAAAAGACCATCCCCTAGCAGGCCAATTCCCACTGAACTTAGGGGGCTGAACCTGTAAGAAGTCCTTTACCGTCTGCATAGACTTAGCTTTTTCCTCCATTTTTTTCAAAACTGATTCCACTGGAGGGCCAAAAAGAACATCAGATTGCAAAGGAGCATCCATAATGCGAGCCTTAACATGCTCTGACAAGGACTGATCTCTAAGCCAGGCATGTCTGCGAACAACAGAACTAGTAGCAGCCACCCTGGAAGAAGCTTGTAAAGCATCAAAACCACACTGCAAAGAATGCTTACCAACCTGGTCTGAAGCATGCACTAAATCCTGAAGCTCCTTACAGTCAACACCTTCAGACAAAGCATCCACTTTACATTTCAATTGACTTAGCAAATAATTCTGATACCTGAGCATATGAAATTGACAATTTAAAGCTCTCATAGCCAAAGTAGAAGAGGTATACAGCTTTTTACCCCACCTATCCAGGGCCCTAGCATCCTTGTCCAGAGGAACCGGATTCTTAACCACAGAAGCCTTAACACCTTTGGGGCCTTGAGAAATAGTTTCTGGATCAGCCCTAGGACTCTTATACAAGTACTTGTGTGCTTCCAGAACCCTGTAGTATCTATCCGGTTTAACTGGGGCAGGGGGCAGAGAATCAGGGTTAAGGGCAGCCTCAGAAAAGACATTCTGAACAACATCCAGTACAGGGGGAATAGCCAAAGGCCTGTGCTGAGGCAAAAACAAGAATTCTCTTAGCCTCTTACGAGAATCAGAATAATCCTGGCCATCCCACTGGAAATGTTCCCTCATGGAATGCAAAGTTTCAGAGAAAGAAAAATCTTCTGGAGGGGACGCAGAGGGAGTAGCGTCCTCAGCCTCCGAATCAGAATAGGGAGGGAAATCCTGAAGCTCTTCCACAGAGGAATCTGACTCATTGGGAGACTGAACCAGACCCTCCAACTCTGTGTCTATCCTGGGCCTCTTCACAGGGGGGGGGCATGGAACCCCTAATTAAAGTAATCAAATCTTCAGCCATCTTTAACATGTGCTTCCTAGGAGCTGGACCCTGGGGATTAGCACCAGCAGGGATAGATTTAGATTTAGAATGGCCTTTGCCTTGAGAAGGAGGAGGTCCAACTACCCTATGAGGAGAGGAAGCCACTGACAACAAAGAAGCACCCTCAGCCTGGCCTAACACAGGAGAAGCCACTTCCTGCAGCAACAAAGGCTCCCCTAGACACACTGGTAAACTGTCAGAAGGAGCCACTGAAGCAGTCAGTGGTTCCACAGAACCGACGTCCGGAGTGGACGCCTCATCCTGTCTGGACCGCAAAGACTTATCTTTGTGCTTTTTAGAAGAACCAGTCGTCGGAGAATCCGACGGCATGTTATAATTACAACGTTTACCAAACACTAGCCTAGCACAGTCCAACCGACGTTTGATAGTACGCTTGTTAAAAGTAGCACAAAAGCGACACCCAACAACGTCGTGCTCAGGCCCTAAACAAGGAATGCAGAGTGAATGGTAATCCCTATGAGGAATCTGTTTCCCACAAGAAATACAGTTATTAACTTTTTCTGACATCCGGCAATACTGAGGCAAGAAAAAGACAAAAAATGTTCCCAATAGGGTACTTAGCCAACTTGGTATCCGGTCTGAAACTCGAAAACCGACAGTTCCAGAACGCCGAACGGCACTTGTAAAAACTGCTTCTGCTGAGGACCATGCGGCAAGAAAGACTGAGGTTATGGCGTCGGTCATGCGCATTTGTACTGACAAGTACTTACGTCAGTCTCAGGCGCCTGTGACCGACGCCGGATCTAGCCCTTTGGTATTCGGGCCGATGGTGGGCAGCGGAGTACCCATTTGTCAGGACTGCAGCAATGGGAGACGACGAACATCTAGCAGTAATAATCAATGGGTATTGCATTTGAGATACAATATCTATGTATATATGCATTATATTTATAATAACTTGGTATTTAGATTCTTAAGTCAGAAATTATTAGGTATTGGAGTAGTTGTAATTTGAAAGGAGAAAAGTTAGTCAGGGTTAGTACAAGAGCAGAGCCTGTGTGTCTAAAGAAAGAGCTTTAGATTCTTTTTAAAGAGTGGCAGTCACATTTGTGTAGTGAGATCACTGTGTAGTAAATTCCATAGTTTTCCTACAGAGTTAGAGTACAGGGAGTCACTTGCTGAGCGATTGGATCTTGAATTAGTAATCATCAGTTTATTGGAGGAACGTAGGTTCTTATTATTATAAGGTGTAATGATGGTAGAGAGAGTATTTGGGTGTTGGTGGGCTTATACAGGGCCTTGTCGACAATGGGAAGCTGTAGAAATTGAAGCTGGTTGTGAAATTCTAGCCAGTCTAGTTGTTTTAGATTCAGACAGTGATGGGTTCTGAATGGAGAGCCTGTGGCAAACCTAGCAATATTATTATAGGATGTGGCCAGTTTGTTGAGGTTGTTTTTAGGTAAATTAGCATATATAGGGGAGGCATAGAATAGGGTTGAGATTAAGTGGGTTCTGGCTGTAACAGCCCTAGCTATTGGAGTTAGAAAGGGCTTAATTCTGTAAAGGGATCCCGTTTTTTTTGTTCACTCATTTTATTGTATTGTTAATGTGGGTATCCAAGTTCAGGTGGTTGTCAGTTGTTATTCCTAAAAGTTTAGTGGTTGGGTCGGGAGAAATGATAGTGCCATCATTTGATAAAAATGTGATGTGGACGGGAAATGGAAAATAAATAAATAAACAATAAAGAAGGATACTTTCTTTGTTTTTCAAAATATTCAATTTTAAAGTACTATATAGATCCCCAACATACAGTAGCTTACTATATAATCACACAAACGTTTACACAAAGCGGTGATTTTAAGGCTGTCCCCGCACTAAACAAAAAGCAACTTTTGCTGAAAAACAAAATCATCGTAAGGGACAGAAACAGACTTGAACTGTAGAACTATTATCACACTAGCACGTTATCTTACACTTTCCCTCTATCGCCAGAAGCGACAAATGATGACGTAATCAGTTGGCGGGACAGCCGAGGCAAAACAAAAAATAGTTGGTAGAGCGCGCGCCATTTTCTTTTATTGGTGAGTTGTGGAAGTTTCAATCTACCTGTTTGACCATGGCGAGTGAAGTAACGTTAGTCGGTGAAAACGACGGAGCCCGGGCACTGGCAGCCGATATCCAAGTTGAAGATCCCCAAGATAGGGAAAACTCAGAGATTGCTTCTGTTAGTGTCTCTGGTTTGGGGTCCGGGAAGGGGGCCCACTCCCGTGAGGTAAGGCGTCGACTGCTGCCACCCAACCCAGAAGGCGATGATACTGACGAGAGCGAAGATGCCCTTCCCCTGCCTGCCTTTTATGTGTCTGAAACCAGATTTAGTGAGGAGGAACGGGTGGAACTTTACTGTCGACAGATCTTAGCAGGGTACAAGGTAAGCCGGGTGCCATTATGTTGACTTCCCGTATCCAGAAGTACTTTGGGTGGGGTTGTTGTTCTTACTTAAAGGTTAAATTTTGTACTTTTTTTTTTAAGTAGTGTGATACTTATAGTTCACCTTATTTGTTTCGAAATTGTGGGTTTCTACATTTTAATTAAAGCATACCTCTCAATTGTCCCTGATTTTAACTCCTATTTTAACTCTGTCCCTCTTAATCCCTCCTAAAACTAGTGGCTGTTGGAGGAAAGGTGGTACATTACACTTAATGAATAATGGCAATAATTAAGAGTGATAGACTTCTTTTACTTCAGAAAATGTGTATTTATTCATATGGTCTGATTCTGTCAATGTTTCAAGTTAATAGTACTAATATTTTAAAAGTGTCCCTGATTTTTCTTGACTTGCCCCTGATTCTGTTGAAATTTGTCCCCGATTGGCTGAGAGGTCTGGGGTGTAGTCACTTTATAACCTCCCTGATTTTAGCTTTTATGATTTGTTTCTTAAATGATGATTCTTTGGAAAAAGGTAAGTGATTACAATCAGCAAATAATGACAGGTATTAGAACTACACGTGTTTTTTTTTTTTTTTGCCACAAAGAATGCATGCTAACACAAATATTACTCTGTGAGCCCTTATGTTATTGTTCCTTACAGGCGTAACTCCCCAGTCCTGTATGTAAAAGTCCTCCCCAGTCCTGTATGTAATATAACGTTCACCAAGATTACACAATCACAGGAAAAGTATGTAATGACAGAGGTTGCATAAAGGTGCTTTTGAATGATCTTTTTGCAGTTCTCCCATCTGTTTTTATGTGTATGCATTTATCCTGGGTAGGTGAACATACACATTCCTTTCCTTTTCTCAGGCTGTGTGTGGACGGGTCTACTTTAAAATACTGAAATCCCAAAGAAGAGGACAAAGTTCACCATGTTGGCCAACTGCCTCCTTTCGTGGTGAAAAATTACGAGAATGTGAACATTTGTTATTGTAAATTTTTGTGGTTTTTGTCTCTGTTCTGCAAGATGACTTTATGGCATTTTGGTATTTTAAAGTAGACACGTGGCTATAGCTGCTGGCCAGTAATGGTATTAGTTGGTGTCTGTAATTGTGATTCAGGAAACGGTTAATTTAGTGAATGGATTATGTGAAGGATGTGTGTCATGGAAGACTCACTTGATGTGGATTCCAGACGTGAGTATGACAGAATCTGGCCGTACAGTTTTAGCAAGCTTTAATAATAAAGAACAGTGCGTTCTCTGACAGATTCAGGTTTAGGTAGCATTTTCATTGGAAGTGTATGACAATCAACATGCAAGAGAAAATGACCACTAAATATTGGAGGTGGGATTGGTCTGTGTATTGCAAGTAGGATGAAATGTGTGGGAGTCAGGAAATGTTGTCCTGGTTTGTGCATGATAATGAGTTGGACTTCTAAGTGAATGTATTTTGGAGCAGCCCCTCCACAGAACTCCCCAATTACCACCCATAGCTATTCTCTCTCCACTCTTCAAAATACTAAAGAGATGCATTCACTTTCAAGTCTTAGACTACCTCCTTACTAACAATCTCCTTTCTAATACTCAACATGGTTTCCGACCAAACCATAGCACTACCACTGCCTTACTGTCTCTTACTAACACTATCCTTCAGCATAAAAACAATGGCTGTCTCTCCACTGCTACTTTCCTAGACCTATCTAAAGCATTTGACATGGTCCCACACAAACAACTCATCTCTGTTCTCAATAACCTATCCTTCTCTCAGTCAGTTACCAACTGGTTTCAGCTACCTGACTGACTGTCAGCAATCCGTTGTATGGCAGAAGAACATATTTTTCCAACTCCCTGTCTCAATTGGTGTTCCCCAAGAATCCATCCTTGGACCCTTACTCTTCTCCATTTTCACCAATAATCTACTCACTGCCACCAAGCATGGCACACTCGTACAATACACAGATGACTCACCCATCATCTGCTCAGCCCAGTCCCTACCCGAACTGCAAAAGGTCACACAGGATGCCTTTTCCTCTGTTGAAACTTAGCTATTCGATGCCAGGTTACTCAATCCAAACAAAACTAAACTTCTCATCTTCCAACCCACCAAACACGCAAAAAACCTACTCTGTTTAACATCACAGCAAAAGAACACCACTATCCACTCAACAGATCACACCAAATTGCTAGGAGTTGAAATAGACAATCTCAAATTTGACATTCACATATCCATGACCATAAAAAAGTCCACAAAAAAACTAGGAGCCTTATACAGAAATGAGCAATTCCTCACCAAAGCAGCTAGGATTTCATTTGCAAATTCACACCTTATCTCCACC
The DNA here is from genome assembly GCF_019279795.1 of Protopterus annectens. NCBI lineage: Eukaryota > Metazoa > Chordata > Ceratodontiformes > Protopteridae > Protopterus > Protopterus annectens. Next base: position 312,070,005 of record NC_056744.1, read on the forward strand.
TTACATTATGCCTCTCCAATATATACCAACCTAAGGAAAAGCGATCTAAATAAACACGAGACCTGCTACAACAAAATTACCGAGTTCGCCACCGGGGCATCCTACCGTAGTCACCACTGTCTGTCACTTGCTGAACTGGGTTGGCTAGAAATCCCTCACTTCCTTCAATGGTATCAACTCTCTCTCTGCTCACAAACTAGTAAGCCATCCTCTAAAAGTCCCATCCCTCCAAAATCTGCTCCAACCCTCTCACCACCAGACCGCTACGATCCAGCAACAAAAATCAATTACAGGTAACTAGAGCCAAGAACTCTGCTGGAGAAGCACTATTCTCCAGCTCAATAGCCAAATTATGGAATCCCCCCCCCCCCCCCAATAACTTTTGTACCATCATGTACTCACTTCAAAGTTTTACTTAAAGCTCACCTAAAAACATGCTGGCTATGCCCATGTAACTCTCCTCTCTAACCTCTCCCACTCCCTCTACCCTCAACCTCTCTCCCACCCCACTAACTACCTTTATTACAGCAAACTCTGATGCTTGTACGCCTATCGAGTTATTATACTGCAGTAATTTCTTACTGTAACAATGTTAATAACTGCTATTTACTTTGTAGAATACACACCATCTTAGATGACACAGATGCCATGTGTCTACTGTATGTACTATGTTCTTCATCTGTAACTATGTAATAATTTTACTTGTGGAGCTTTTCTTCCTGGACCTCCGCTGAAAAAGGACCTGAGTCCAGTCGGACTTTCCCGATCAACAAATGTAAATAAATAAATATAGACCTGATTTACCCCTTCGCTTGATGTTTGAGTAACTACTGTATTGGAGCTGTTCATATTTTATAACTTGGCTTACTCTGCTTACTCTGTTACAGGATTTTCTGAACTCATCCCTAGTTTAGTACATGGGGAAAACATATGAGACATATATATACGGGGGACATGGCGACAGGTGCATGTCTAAACTCGCTCGGAGACACTTTACTCAATCCCCACCTTGTGATGTTAGAGCAGCCATAGATGTGGTTGGGAAGCTAGCCTGTGGTAGTTTGGCGGTTGGAGTCCGGTTGTTCAGCAAGTCTTGAACTTTGCTGTAGGAGGTGCTGGTATAGGCCCCACCATCTGTTGTTCACCCTCTCCACTGCAGCATATATCACTGTCTGCATATAGGCCTGCTCAGGTAGCGCGTGCACATCTAGAGCTCTCTGCAGGTGAAGAGCTTCTGCTTCTTAAAGATGCAGTTGCAGGACACACAGTTTGGGATTGGTCACATGGTTAGTCAGAGGTGCCACTTTTGAAAGCAGAAATGTTACCAGTGGTGTGCCACACAGCTTACTGTTGGTCCCACTTCTATTTGGCATGTGTTTCTTAGACCTTCAGGTCAGCACTCCTGGTCTGTGGCTATCCAAGTGTGCAGATAACACCCGATTTAGAGATATTCCATTTTCTTCGGACTCTCATTTGCTACAACATGGGTTAGGCAATATTAGCAACTGGTGCAAGAAGCCTCAAATGTGAAAAAATGTAGCATAATTCATTGTGGTAATCAAAATATTTTCAGATACAGTCTAGGTGACACATCCCTCTAATCAGACTGTTTCATAAAGGATCTGGGCACTCTTTATTTTACATTTGTTTACTGGGAAAGTCTGACTAGACAAGTTTGGTCCTTTTTGAATGCAGGCCCGGGGAGAAAATCTCCATGAAAATTACTTGCATAGATTTTACAAAGCTTATAGCAGTAGAATACAGAACAGAAACATTTGCACAAATACGTATCGTCATGTCCTATGTTACATTGTTTCTGGTGCAGCGATCATTACATTAAGTAGTGGATTGTGTTTAAAGAATGCAAGGATTTGCAGTACAGTTTCATTACAGTATACATAGTTGGGTTTCCATAAGGTAGAGATGTAATTTATACTGTTAGTTAATGAAAGGTAGATTAGTAAAGGAGTTCCTAGGGTGTCTTCAGCTTATAGACTGCCAGTTGTTAACTGGGGTAGTACAAGAGCATATCCATTTATTGGTTAGATGGGTTTTATCAGCTCTTATTGATAATTCAGGTCTATATATTAGATCATAGAGAGACAAATTTGGTGAATATTTGACGAACCGCAACCAAATATGCCAAAACTTGAAGTATACCACAAACTGCAGGCCAATTCCACTGTAGCGCTAAAATAATTTATTGTAAAAAAAAAAATACAATCAAAGTGCAATTTTCTTTCACAAATGAATCTTCTCTAGCGCCTCGGCCACACTTGCCTTTCACAGAGTATACTATATTCATTCATCCTAACATCCTTTTATAGTGCATCACGCCCACTTATTCAATTAACCAATTAAATAAAAAACATAATAACCTAAAATACATTACTTATTAACATACTATAAATCATTACACAAAACTTTTCCATGTGCATTCATGATTTAGCCCAACTGGACTCATTGTATTAAATTTCAAAATCAGAAAAGCCTCCTTTTTCCTCAAACATTTTGTTTGCTGTTCATTCATATATGCATTTCTTTTTATACTATCTAACACTGTAAGTAGTAGCCCGTCCTGGTTAACCATTATGATAGCTATTAAAATGTATTGCTATGAGGCTAGTCTGTTTATTATTTAATATCTCTAATGTGCTCCTTTACTCTGCAGGAGAACTGCCTTTTAGTTTATCAGACATAAAATTTATTGCAAGAACATTTGAGATCGTATATAACCCTCTCAGTTTTACAATTAAAGTTCCATTAGTTTGAAATTTAACTCCGTATTTACATACACTACATTTACCACATGCTTGTGCTCCCTGTATATCAATTAGCTTCCCAACTATCATTTTTGGCATATCAAATTTGCTATGAACTATGAAATCATTAATGCTTCTCCCCCTTCTAAAGGAGAAGCACATTATTTTACATTGTAAGAACTCAACCTCCCTTTTAACCACTCTCCAACTATGTTTAACTTGTTCCAAAACTTTTTCAGACAATATAGAATAGGTGGAAGTGAAGGGGGAGAAGCATTAAGAATTTTATAGTTCATAGCAAATTTGATATGCAAAAATGATAGAGGCAGATGGAACAGTCTCGTACATTTCAGATTATACAAAAAGGACACCTACCAGGCCTGAGAGGGCAGGTGCTGTGACCTCTTATTGAACATGGCCCTGTTAACGTGAGACTCCATTATGTGGTTTGGGGGGGGGGCATTTTTGACACTGTAGCTCCATTGTCAATATGGGATTAAAAAGAATAGTATTTGATTTATTTTATTTTTTCACTTGTTTACAGTCTGGGTTGTTAGCCCATTTTCAGCAGAGGCCTGGGGAGAAAAGTACCACAACGTTATGAGAAATACAAAAAAATTTATTGTACAATATTAATAGTGATAGACATAAGCATGTTTAAGAAGTCAATTATGTACAGTAGTAGCAGAGTATAAGGAGGTACATTACAAAAAAATAAAAAGTAAAAATGTTCTGGTAAAGTAGCTATAAAGTAGATAAGTTAAAACGTAATGTGAGGGAGGGTTGCCAGTGAAGAGACTAACGCAGAGGAAGAAAGAAAAAGTAATAGAGCTTTGCATTTACAGAGTAGGTAGTATAAACAGAGCTATATAGCTGGAAAAAAATGAGGTAATGTAGCAGGCAAACTTATAAGAGAAGAAATGGAGGAGGTTTAGTGTAAGAGCAGAGCCAGGTGTTTAGGTGTTGTCTAACCACTATCTTGAATTTAGATGAGTTGGTTGTATTGAGCATGTTTTGAGGCATGATATTCCAAGATTTTGATGTTTTGTTAGAGTATAGAGTCACCATGGCTATCATAGGACTTTGTTTCCTCCAGCAGGAGTTTCTGTGAGGGCCTTGGTGCCCGAGAGTTGGTGTGGGGTTGAGCAAGGTCCCTAAGGGCTGGACAGTTATCTGGGTGATGGAGGGTAGAGTAAGCTAGGGTGAGTCGATTAGGAAGTTCCAACCGTGTAAGCTGGTGTAGAGCTGAGCAGTGGTGTGATCTGGATGGATGATTAGCAGCAAATCTGGCAGTTTTATTATAGCAGGACTCTAGTTTGTCAGATTTCCTTATATGCTTCACCAGTCCTTACAAATCTAAGAGGGTGGAAAGTAAGTGTGTTCTAGCTATGGAATGTCTGGTGGTATCAGTGAGGAAGGGCTTGATTCTATAAAGGGAGCACAGTATTGTGAAAGGAAATGCACATGTCCTGTCCCCGCCTCTGGTGGTATCAGTGAGGAAGGGCTTGATTCTATAAAGGGAGCACAGTATTGTGAAAGGAAATGCACATGTCCTGTCCCCGCCTTAGAACTGTCAGTTGACAAGTGCAAATGTCAAGTCTACAAAAAGGTAGGTGAATAACAGATACAGAACAGCTTTTGATGAAGGACTGATCACGTGATATATTGCCATAGGTCACAATAGTATGGACGTAGGGTATTATCAATCCTATGACATGTAACCCCTAACAGTATGCCCATAAATATCAGCTACATCTATAGCAGCTTGCCCTTCATGCTTCCTGTAACTGCATTAAGCATGATGGTCATCCGCGTCTGTACCAGTGTACAGGTGCAGATGTTTAAATACCCCCCCCCCCAAAAAAAAAAAAAATCTGCAGTAAGTCAGCAGTAATATGGCAAGTGAATATATTGTGGATGAGTAGCCTACTGTGTATCGGCATTAGAGGGCTGCATCCTAAAAATATAGGAAGTATAGAAATAACCAGGTGATTAAGTATTTCTTTTTCTCTGTTTTATTTGTAAAGTAGAATTAAAAATTAAATATGACCGCACTAAAATCTACATAGGCAGCTACATTACAGTACAGTAACCGTAAAATAAAATATTAGGTTATATAGAATAAGGGCTGATGAGAAGTGTAATAACAGAAACCATCTTAGAAGTGCTGCAGTACAATAGTGAAAGCACAGGTGGAGAATACTGTATGACTCTGATCACTTCTATACATAAGGTTGGAGCTTTAGGCTGACTTCTGTGCAGGCCACCATAACAGAACCTCTACTGTTCACCTAATCTAGGGATGACAGTTGAATTGGGTAAGTTCTTGGCCAGATCAGTTAATATCCTTTATTTTTTAATGGTCCCCTCTGGGTTTTCCTTATGGTACTACAAGCATAGAAAGACTTTGTTCTGTTCAAACACCAGCTGAAAGCTTTACCCAGGGCTGTAATAGAAGCCATTGTAGCTCTCCTCAGTTGACAAAGTGGTGGTGTGTTTCAGAAAGTGAAACTGATAGGGCGAGAATCACACATGCAGCATATCAAGTAGCTGAGAATTTGCACTTTTTGCAAAGCAGAGCCGGGGTCACGCACACGCTAAAAGTAAAAATGCTCACACCATTTAATGCTCTTCTGTGCATATATAAAGTTCAGTGGAAGGTTATAGAGCTGTGTGTATGTAGGTAAAAATCTTCATTTAGCTAAAACTTTGTAGACTGATTTAAATCAACTGAATGATGAATATATCTCAATTTTTGGGTCTGTTAAGCTCATTTTTCTGAATTTTGTTAGGGAGATAAAAGCATCGTGTATTGAAAGTGAAAATATAGCAGTTACTGGTGACCTTATGTAGAAGATTTCATGAAATAAGTCTGTTCTTATAGTAGTATTACAAAGTCTCATTTATCAGAATGAACTTTGCTGCTAAGAATATGTATTTGCTTCCAGTAGTAGAGATATGTTGTCACTGTCCTTGGCACCTTGTAATATAAATTCATGAGCCACTATGCAAGGATTAGTTTGAATCTAATGAAATACACACCCTCGCATACTTTTCAGGCCAACACACACACACACACACACTATGCAAAGCTGGACTGAGTCACATAGTACTGCTTGGTATAATCATGAAGGATGGGGTGTGGATTGTTTCAAGTGTTAAAGGGGCAGTCCCACAACTAGTAACATCCACTGTTTTACTTCTATGGTCAGCATGTCATGACTGCAAGGGACAGTACATAGGTGTGATAATTTCATACTGGAGGGGAAACCAGATCCTCATAGAGGCACTTAACTCATTAGATCCGAGTGGCGCCTCCAGGTGCATCTGCAGTTAACTCCTCCTGACTCCTCTAGGCGTCAAATTTTGCTTGTTCATATTTGTATCAATAATTCCAAAACCATGCTATGTACAGGGTTATAAAATAATTAATCTTAAACCTTGCACAATGGCAAACTCAACTACCTTAATATTTGACCTATGTGTAGTGCAGGTAAGTATATGTTGTTGTTATGTCTTAGGGCTTTTCCCGGCTAGGGGTCGCCACAGTGGAACTATGGTCCGCTAATGATTGGCAGTAGACTTTTTTTTTTTTTTTTTTTTACGTGCCGAGTTGCCGGTTCTAACGCACAACCTTCAACGAAGGTACGCTCATTCACGCATGTCTCCACACAGAAGATGCTGTAGCTGAGAATCGAACAGGACAACGTCTTACTGCAAGACGACAACGCTACCGCAGCACCACCACCGCAGTTAGTGCAGGTAAGTATATATTAACTGTTAAAATGAAAAAAAAAAATAGGAGAAACCAGACCACGGCTGATTAAAATCATCAATTTAATCCAAATAAAAGGTGAGCGCTTTCGCAGCCAAAGCTGCTTCATCAGACAATAGAATACATGATTTCCCCATTTCTTATACAAAGCTCCAACCAATCACAATGTTTCCCGGTAAAAATCAGTTCACTAGTGCATATTAACTCTCATGCATAAAAACATTTACAACTAAAACTTATTCAAAAAGCTGAGTGAAAAACAGATTATATAACTTCATGTAATTAAAATACATGGTTAAAAAAACAAAATATATAAATAATTAACTATGTAATTAATGGTTTATTCAGCAAAACAGCTTTAATACTAATTTTGTCATTTAAATATGGGTACTGTGGTCTGGTATCTCTTCTTTTTTTCCATTTTGTGTTCTGTTGTGACACCAGTTTACCTACACCACTTTACTGCAGTATATTAACTGTTGTTTTTATTATATTAATAATTCCCCTACACAAAGGAGGCCCCTCCACAGATCTAACCAATTACCGCCCCATAGCTATTCTCTCGCCACTCTCCAAAATACTAGAGAGATGCATTCATTCTCAAGTCTCAATCACCTCCTTGCTAACAACCTCCTCTCCAACACACAACACAGTTTCCGTCCTAACCATAGCACCACCACCGCCTTACTCTTTCTCTAACACTATCCTACAAAATAAAAATGCAGGATGTAATGTGATCCTATCTCGCCTACATTCTGTACTGATGGGTTCGGAGCCGATCCTCGGCTCCGACTCGGCACGCTATACTATAGAACAAAGTCTCTTATTGGCTGAGCTATCCCACATCCCAGGATGCACCACCACTGCTTCCCCAGATCTCGTTTGCCGCTTCTACAGCAAAGACGTGGTCTCGGACTTGGCTGAGCTAAGTGCTTATTACTTGAAAATTTCTGTCAAATTTTTTCTAATCTACCCAAAAGCTGTTTTAACAGCTATTCATTGTTGTGTGACTGTGAGATTTGAGTCTTTTTGTGGTAAAATTGTCTTAGTTTGAGGGAAAGGATCCCGTTTAAGTTAGATGGGCCTTGCCCTCGCGCGTTGTTAAAGCTTCTTAGTGTGAGTCTTTTCTGTGATAGAGTTGTCTAGATTTGGGTCAAGTGATCCCGTTTAAGTTAGAGGGGCCTTGTCCTCAGTTTACGTATTTCTTTAAGCTATTTTTTATTAGTGTATTTAAAAGAATATTTCTGTAGTAGTGATTTGTGTGTCAACATGTCGAAAGAGCACAGTCCATCAGGATTCAAAAAATGCTCTAAATGCAGTTACAAAGTGTCCATTACGGACTACCACTCTTTGTGCGTTTATTGTTTAGGCCCTAAGCATCTTCAAGAGTCATGCAGCGTTTGTCACGCTTTTTCCTCCCGTGTCCTCCAAGAGAGGAAAAATAAATTGATTTTAAAAGGGCTCATCACCCCTTCCTTTGAGGAGGCTTTATCTTCTTCCTCTTCACCTTCAAAGAAGAAGAAATTGTCGGCTCCGACCAGCCCGTCGGAACCGGCTACAAAGAAATCTCGGCAGGCTTCTCCGTCGGCTCCACGGACTTCGGAACGGTCTGCCTCGATGCCTCCAGCCTCGACTCCTCTGGCTTCGGAGTCGACGGCTAGGGCTTCGAGAGGCGGGTCACCTTCATCGGCTCCACTGTCTTCAGAGCCAGTGAGAGTTGCCCGCTCAGACTCTTCCCTTTCGGCGCCGAAGTCCACTTCGGCTCCGAGGGAAATTGCAATAGTTGTGGAGTCTCCCTCGGCACCGATATTTATCGAGACTATTCGGAGCCGGTCCCCCAGTCCTTCGGAACCGGCAGAGAAGTCAACTCTAACTCATTCGATCTCTTCTCGGTCTTCGAGAATGTCAGATTCGGACATAGACAGGGTGCTTCAAAGGCTGTTTCAGTCTCCGGTCTTTCAAAAGATGGTTTCGGCTCCAGCCCAGTCGGCTCCGGAGCCGGTTGCCCACCCTGTTGTCTTGGTTCTCCTCCAACAGCCTCGGCACCGTTGGAGTCGGTGCTGGTGGAGCCGGTGGAGGTTTTCGGGTCGGTTCCGACCCTTACTCCAACCCCGCCCTTCGGGTCGGAGTTCGGTACACGGACCTCCTCTGTCGGCCCCGGGGGTGACGCTTCGGGACCGATACTTTCTGTTCCGAGCCTCCCTCTCAGTGCGTCGGCTGCGGGAATGCCGTCTACTGTTGTGGCCTCGGGGGTTGGACCTTCCCAGGACTCTGGGGGTCCCGCCTTCAGGGCCATGAGGAGTGCTTTGGCCAAATGTTCTTTGGCCACCCCCACCATCTCGCCATCACCTTCCCTTGGCACGAAGACTGGTTCCTTTGTAGTCCCCCTGTCTCAAGACAGCGGAGCCCTGGGGCCTGAGGCCACCCCCATCGGGGGTTCCCTCCTTCCTGAATGTCCCTCCGAAGCATCTTCGGGGGAACCTCAGAGGAAGACAGTGCAAGAGGAAGCACGTAGACTCCCCTGACGAGTCTCTCACCTCTGACACGACCTCGATTATGCGGAGGGGTCCCCCAAGTCGTCCTCGGATGATGTCTCCTTTGCGGACATTTTGGAGATCCTGAAGCAACGAGGCGACTGGCAGTCCAAACCCCCTTCCGCTGAGGAGTCGGTATTCCTCAAGGCCTTCGGGGCTCAGCCCTCCGCCTCCTGGGTGTCTCCGCCCTTCGATGAGCTTCTGGATTTGATCTCGCGAAGGGCGTGGGAACACCCGGATTCTGTGGAACCGGTGCCAGCTCGCCCCAATAAATTTCTCTCAGCACCCCCTGAAAAGGATTTTCTCTCCAAAGGTGTGGCTGTAATGCCCTGGTGGTGGCATCTGCTACCCAACAAGATGTGGCAGAGGCTTCAACGTCCGTCCATCCTCCTAATAATGAGTCTAGGAGCATGGATCGGTACGGGAAGCGCACCCTTACTTCAGCAACCTTTACTTTAAGGTCTCTGAATTATTTGACACACTTCACCAGACTAAAGAGGGATCTGGTCAAGGAACTTTCAGATACCCTCTCTGGTAACTTACCTGAGCAGTTGGCCCAGACGGTTAACTCTCAGCTGGCTACCCTATCATTGTTATCGAACTCGTCCATGAGGCTCACTTCATATGCAGCCGAGGGGGCGAGCAGAGCGGCGGGAACGGGCGTTGCTCTACGGAGACAAGCCTGGCTCCGCCTGTGTCATTTTGCGGAGGCCTTTAAGTCTTCCTTTGCCGACGCTCCCTTTGATGGGTCCTCTCTGTTTGGACCCAAGGTAAAGGACACCTTGACTCGCTGCGAACAAGAGGGTAAGACTTTAACTGCCGTAGGAGCACAGTTTTCCACTCCTTTCAGGCCTTATCCCAAGGCTAGAAGAGGGGGAAAAATGTGGTTCCGTAAATCTCAAAAGCCTTACTCTTCGCAGCAGAGCGATCCCCCTTCTAAAGGCAGAGGAGGGGGAAATTATTCAGGAAGACGCCGACCGCGAGTCCTTTCGTGGCTCCTCAACCTTCCAACATCCCTGAAGGAGTGCCCGACTGTGCAGCTCCGGAGCCAGTTGGGGGTCGTTTTTCGAAGCACCTAAAGGCCTGGGAGAGTATCACTCGGGACCGATGGGTGCTCCGAATCATCGCCGGAGGTTACAACATCCCCTTTTCTCAACCCCCCCCCCCTCCATCCCAAAGAATCCCGGACCCGCCACCCAGTCAATGGGATCTTGCGGCCAACGAAATATCAAAGCTGCTTCAAAAAGGAGTCATCCAACCTGTTCCCGCAGGCCAGACCGGATTAGGGACTTACTCAAGATTATTTTTGGTGCCAAAAAAGACCGGGGACTTGAGGCCCATTTTGGATCTCAGCAAGCTAAATCGATCAGTGAAAAAGTCCAAGTTCCGGACGGTCACCTTGCAATCCATTCTCCCGCTGCTGGAGAAAGGTGTTTGGATGTGCTCCATAGATCTCAGGACGCCTATTATCACATCCTGATCAGGCGTCCAGGAGACACTTGCGCTTCAGCCTGGGAGATGGTCATTTCCAGTTCCGTGCACTGCCCTTTGGTCTCACCACAGCCCCCAGGGTGTTCACCAAATGTTTGGCGGTGGTGACTGCTCACCTGAGAAGTCTAGGATTCCAAGTGTTTCCATACCTAGACGACTGGCTCCTAACTGCCACCTCCAGGCGTCTACTCTTGCAAAATCTAGCAGCCACTATATCTCTAGGCAACTCCCTAGGAATCACCTTCAATTGGACAAAGTCCGTGTTGCTGCCATCTCAGCGCATTCGGTTTATCGGAGCAGAGATAGACTCGCATTTGCTTTGAGTCTATCTTCCTGCAGAGAGGATAGAAACACTACAGTCTCAAGTTCGAGCTTTGCTCCTCAGACGTCGAGCCCCAGCGAGGATGGTCCTACAACTGTAAGGTTCCATGTCGGCCACCGTTCTCCTAGTCCCCTTAGCAAGGTTACATATGAGGATTCTCCAGTGGCTCCTGTCAGTCCAGTGGTCTTATCAGGATCTCCCACTCAGTCACCACATTCTGACCACAGAGACGTGCAAACAGGACCTTCGTTGGTGGCTTCTTTCCTCCAACCTGGATCAGGGGCAACCCTTCGTTCCACCATCCCCAGTGGCCACATTGACTACGGATGCCTCCCAGACGGGGTGGGGGGACATTACCTGGGCAGGTCAGTCCAAGGCAAGTGGCACTCCGAGAGTCTCCTCCACATCAACATACTGGAAATGAGGGCGGTGCTTCTTTCGTTGCAAGCACTACACATTTACCTCCCCCAGGGCACGATTGCCATTCAGTCCGACAACATGTCGGTGGTCTAGTACCTGAACGAGCAAGGAGGGAACAGATCCTACCCCCTTTGCAGAGAGGCCATGAAGGTATGGGATTGGGCGATTGCAACCAAACGTTTTCTGGTAGCAACACACATTCCAGGGAGATCCAATGTGATAGCCGACAAACTGAGCAGAACTATTCTCTCCCCTCACGAGTGGTCTCTGAACGACAGAGTGGTAACTCAGATTTTCAGGAGATGGGGAACTCCTTGTTGAGACCTTTTCGCAACCCCCCCTCAACACAAAATGCCAACAGTTCTTCTCTCTCACCCCAGTTCCGGGGGAGATTCCCAAGGACGCCCTAGTCCAAGCTTGGCCCACCGGTCTGCTATACGCCTTTCCACCGGTTCCCCTTCTTCCCAAGGTGATCCAGAAGGCGATTCGCTTGGAGAGCAAAATGATTCTAGTTGCCCCATACTGGCCTCGTCAAGTCTGGTTTCCCTTTCTTCGCAAATATGCATTGGACGGTCCATGGTTCCTGGACCAAGTTCCGGATCTCTTGACCCATCAGTCGGGACATCTGCATCAGTCCCTCCACTCGTTGAAGTTAGCAGCTTGGCTCCTCCTCTTCCGACCATAGTCAGGAACCATGCTTTGGACCCGGAAGTCATACATATCTTGTCCTTGGCCCACAAAACTTCTACTAAGAAAATGTATAGCAGCAAATGGAAGAGATTTGCTATTTGGGCCCAACTCCGGGGCTTAGACCCCATGACAGCCCCAGTGTCAGAGGTTCTGAAGTTTTTAGCTTCTCTGTTCAACCAAGGTTGTTCGGTCTCTACCATCAAAGTTCAATTGGCGGCTATTTCCAATTTTCACGAGAGCATAGAACCACCTTTGATGAGCAACAAGTTGTGTAAAGCCTTTATGAAAGGTGCTGGGCTGCTACGGCCCCCGATATCTCATCCCGCTCCACCGTGGGACCTTAATGTGGTATTAGGTGCTTTAACTTCTTCCCCCTTTGAACCGGCAGCAACTTGTGACTTAAAATTTCTTTCTTGGAAGACTGCTTTATTAGTTGCAATTACATCAGCCAGGCGAGTTTCAGAACTTCAAGCCCTGTGTGTCAAACCACCATACCTGGTTTTTCACAAGGATAGAGTATCCCTCAGACCGAACCCATCCTTTGTTCCTAAGGTTTGTTCTAATTTTTGTCTGCAACAATCGCTGGAACTTCCAGTTTTCTTCCCGAAGTATTCAAACAGAGCGGAGTATATCTTTCACACCTTGGATGTCCACAGACAATTATGCTTCTATTTGGATAGGACGCACCAAGCACGAAAAGCAGATCAGTTGTTTGTGTCCTTTTCGGACAATAAATTGGGCAAAGCAGTCACGAAAGTCACTATTGCCAAGTGGATCAGAGACTGTATCAGTCATACTTACTTCATTTCTAACAAAGAGCTTATAGCTACAGTGAAAGCTCATTCTACCAGGGCTATGGCTACTTCGGCAGCCTTTCATTCCAAGCTTGCTATTAGTGACATTTGTGCGGTGGCTACGTGGTCTTCTCCTCACACCTTTATTTCTCATTACAAATTGGACGTGGCATCTCGGGGGCGAGCTTCCTTCGGTTCCACAGTTCTCAGGAGTGTTTTCCAGTGAGCCACCCAGGAATCGGGTGCTAGGGACGCTGTCCCATCAGTACAGAATGTAGGCGAGATAGGATCACATTACATCTTTTAGTTATGTACTTACCATAACTTTAGATGTATGGGATCCATCTCGCCTACATTCCTAATAACCCACCCTCCTTCCCCCTGCCTTGGAGATCAGAAGAGACCGGACGGTCCGAGTTCAACTGTTTCCTCTCTTGAAACACCTGGCAATATTATATCAACAGTCTATGTGTGTGTGCATGTGTGCGGACAAACAAGATCTGGGGAAGCAGTGGTGGTGCATCCTGGGATGTGGGATAGCTCAGCCAGTAAGAGACTTCGTTCTATAGTATAGCGTGCTGAGTCGAACCCATCAGTACAGAATGTAGGCGAGATGGATCCCATACATCTAAAGTTATGGTAAGTACATAACTAAAAGTTCTCTCTCCTCAGTTACCTTCTTAGACCTCTCTAAAGCTTTCAACATGGTCCCACACAAACAACTCCTCTCTCTTCTCAATAACCTATTCTTCTCTCAACCAGTCATCAGCTGGTTTCAGAGATACCTATCTGACCGCCAGCAACCAGTTGTTTTGCAGGACAACCTGTCCCCCCAACTACCAGTCTCCATAGGAGTTCCCCAAGGGTCCATCCTGGGACCCTACTCTTTATTTTCACCAATAATCTAGCCTCCGCCGCAACACATGGCACACGCATACAATACACAGATGACTCAACCATCATCTGCACAGCCCGCTCCCTACCAGAACTGCAAAAAGTCACACAGGAAGCATTTTCTTCTATTGAAACTTGGTTATCCGATGCCCAATTAATACTCAACCCAAACAAAACAAAATTACTAATCTTCCAGCCCACCAAACTTACCCTAGACAGCTCTTGCTTTAACATCACAGCAAAAGACAACACCATCCATCCATCCTACAGAACACACCAAATTATTAGGAGTAGAAATAGACAATAAACTGAACTTTGATATTCACATTTCCATGACCATTAAAAAGTGCACAAAAAACTAGGAACATTATATAGAAATCAGCAACTACTTACCAAAGCAGCTAGAATTTCGGTAGCAAATTCTCATCTTATCTCTACCCTACTCTATGCCTCTCCAATATTTACTGACCTTAGACAATGCGATCCAAATAAGCTCGAAACCTGCTACAGCAAAATCGCCAAATTCGCCACAGGGACTTCCTACCATACTCACCACTGTCTCACTAGCAGAACTGGACTGGCTAGAGCTCCCCCACCTCCTTCAGTGGTACCAACTGACACTCTCCCACAAACTAATAAACCAACCACTAAAAGTCCCATCCTTCCAGAATCTACTCCAACCCTACATAACCACGAGACCACTAAGATCCAGCCACAAAAACCTCCTACAGGTCACAAGAGCCATTAACTCTGCTGGAGAAGCATTATTCTCCTGCACTATAGCCAAACTCTGGAACTCCCTCCCATCCTCAATTACCTCTAACTTCTTGCACCCACTTTAAATCCTTACTAAAATCACACTTCAAAACTTGCCAGATATGCCCTTGCAACCCCCCCCCTCTAATATCATCCACTCCCCCCCACCCACTATCTCTTTCAGCCCCCTATCAACAACCTACTCTTAGCAAGCTTGGCTACTCATGTTCCCAGCTACCTACCACATAATACTATCTTCGTGTAGCAACAACTGCTAATGGCTGTTATGTACCTCAAAAACAGATTGTATCAATTGTTCACTGATGACTCTCAACTACATTTTAACCATGTTTAGTATATGTCGCCATATTTTAAAGTTGTACTATGCTCTACAGCTGTTTTACATCTGTTTTCTTCTTGTCTTGCTTCCTTAACAGGACTAATGTCTATATTTAAATGCTATGTTTTTTTAACTGTATAATGCAAATAATACTTAATGTGGAGCTTTTCTCCCTGGGCCTCCGCTGAAAACGGACCTGTGACCAGTCTCTCCCAGTCAACAAATGTAAATAAATATAGATAATAGTTTTTGCATTTTTCTAAATATCTCAACAACCAAGTAACAGACAGAGCTCCTTGGCCTCAAATGAAAGCTCTCAGCTAGATGAATAAAAGTGTTGACAGTATGTATGTAACTTAAATGGTTGCTGAGCTATTGTAAGTTTACAAAATATTACAAATGTAATGGCTAATTGACTATAAATTTCAGTTTATGACCTAAAACTAAAGATTACTTCCACTACAGAAATAGTTTGTGCTGAGGAGTTTGCTATTTATACTTCTTTCATAACCCCTATTGTTCCACAAATATGAGCATTTGTTTGAAATGTGAAGACATAATTTGTCTTGACGGCTTAGGTGTTCTGCCCATTGGAAGTTACAGTGCAAACTTTCTGAGCTGCTTTGGAGCGAATGAGTTAAGACCTGTGATCGATACCTCTTTGGTAAAGGGGGTCCTAGCCAGGTGGAATGTGTTAAGGTTTGTGACCAAGTGCTTGCAAGTATAAAGTGTCATGGGAGGACTAAACTGGACATTGGCACAGTGTAGGAACATAACAAATGACATGCTGTCCTGTGCCAGAGTAAAGCCTGACAGAATGACAATTTACTTATTTCTTTAACTGCGTTATTGGACTGGTCCACAACCTGTTTTTGGATATGACCCTCGGCCAGTGTGGCAATTAAAATTTTCAGCATAAATTTACATTTGATAGTTATTTTGTAGTAATACATAAAAATATAATACCCAAGTGGCATGGATGCTGGTAGTTTAGTCCACCGTTCAGGTGTGTCTTCAACTGCTGCAGCAGGTGAGTATGTCCATTTGGCATGTGGGACAGTTAAACAACTTGTGTTTAGAAAGGAATACCACATGCATCTGTAAACGTCTGTACAGCAGGTACATCAGGATTGTCACAGGACTGGAGCATAGGGGGACACATCACATGGTACATATCACACAATGCACGTGGTCTGTTAGCAACTGGAGCAGCAGTGGTGGAGTATGAGGCAGGACAGTAGGCTGATATTGGTAGCTGTGTAGTAATTAACAGTGGTGGTCATTACTCTCAGTAGTCTTATTAGAATTCGAGGACCTTGCCACATAATTGCAGAGGTTACTGAAAGGGGCTTCCCCCTGGTACAGAGGTGAAGACTCTACTAAGCGCAGTACTGGCCTATAAGTAATGTACCA
Organism: Protopterus annectens; assembly: GCF_019279795.1. Taxonomy (NCBI): domain Eukaryota; kingdom Metazoa; phylum Chordata; order Ceratodontiformes; family Protopteridae; genus Protopterus; species Protopterus annectens. Next base: position 312,086,196 of record NC_056744.1, read on the forward strand.
CAGACTCTTACCCTCACCATGTTGAGTGGAATGCCACTGAAGATCCAGCTCTTAGATTCACATGTAGAACCTGTAGAAGAGGACAGGAAGGTGTTGGACTTTGTAATACCCACACAGGGGTGCCCAATAAACTGTACAATCACAGATGGCACCTGAGACACTTAAGGTATTGTCTGCACAGCAGCAGTAACACGTGCCTTGCCAATGTTCTGTTACAGTTGATGAGAGTGTCGCATGATGTATTTGAGGCTCTGCTACAGAATTTTCTGTAGTATAGAAATATGAAGACAGGCACAATGCCATGATGATTCTCCTGCGTTGCAAGGTTGTTCACACAACAGTCATATCGACCTGTATCCTCACACTTATGAGGACTTGCCAGATGCACATTGTGAGGCAGAGGTGGAGTCTATATGCGTGGAAGCAGTCTTGCACATGTAGCAGTGGTAGTCTAGTCAGCTCCAGTATCCCTGGATGTGTAGCCCCTCGTGGGTTGGTATGTTGGACATAGTTGGACTTCTACATCATGTGGAAGGATCTCTGTGCCATCTAGTCCATGTCAAGGGTCATAGCAGCCTCATGTAGGTCAGAGCACCATAGAAGCTCAGCCCTGTTCTCATGATGGCACCTATTCCAGTGGTAGCTCACCAACCCTCTGTATGTGTTAGCTGCGCATACCATGTCTTATATCAACTGAATTCCTGGCCCCCCCTCAGTAGTAGGCACAGGATTGTGCCAGCACAAAGTAGGGCACTTGCAGAGGGGGGACATAAACGTTTGCACAAGCATGGAATGGCTAAAAAAAACCTACCTGTGGAGAGAAGTAATGGTGGAAAAAGATCTCTTACCTAGGCACAGAAAAAAAGTACTTTGCCAACAACTGAAGAGATCCAAAGCCAGTTTTGGTAAATGCAAGCCCTCTACATGCGCAGAAATTATACAGCATGGTACATCTTCACATGCATAATGAGAATGCTTCTGCATGTAAGGTTAAGAGTATTTGTCAAACATTCCTTGTCTTATGATGCTTACATCTCAGGACCTTCACAGGGCTAGTGTGCCTAGTGCCATGTGTCTTGACATCAGTGCAGATGACGGCTGTGATCCTGCAAGTTGTACATTTCTATATAGAGTGTGAGGGAATTTCTAATGTGCAGTGAGAGTCGACTACGCATTGAACAGCATAACTTGCAGATAACGTTGTGCAATAGTTTTATCTTTAATTTTGCACTGTTTGTGTTCGTCGAGGCCCATAGTTAGTTATTTCCAGTTTGATGACTGGGGAGGTCCTCTGGGCTCAAAGAGCCTGTTTTCAGTGGAGGCCCAGGGACAAAAGCTCCAATAATACATAGTACAAGCTCCATAATATGAAGTACAGTACATAGTGGAAACAAACTAAGCAAATTTTACATAAAAAATAGCAAAAACTAAAAAGTTAAACAGCAGCTTGGAGAAGGATGTAAAGCATATTTACATGTTTAGTGGTTGAGAACAGTAGTACAAGGTTAAATTAATACATAGGTTTAAATAATCTGAGAATGATATAGAAGTAACATTAACACGGATGAGTTCTTTATGCATGAATATTAGCACAAGTTAAATTAATACAGAAGTTTAAATCCTCAGTGGTATAGAGGTAGCATTAGCATGAAGGCAGTAGTGTATAAGGAAGAACAAACTTTGTTTTATGAAGTATTTATGTATTAAGCAGGTTAGGTAGGTGAAGTGCAATTGTATTTCCATTTTTGGGAGAGGTAATAATGCAGCTGGGTTTTGAAGTGTTTAGAGTTCTCAGAAATTCCTAGAGATGGAGGGAGAGAATTCCATTTTTGGTGACGGAAAAGGATAGGAGAAGCTGACCAGTGGGACGTTTTGGTTTATAAACAGAGATTAGATTTTGGTGGGTAGATCTTAGAGTTCTGTTTGGGGTGTATAATGTTAAGATGTATGTTACTGCTGGGCATACAGTTGGTTTGAAAATTAGCTTGTGAGTGGTGATAGTTTGGAGGAAAAGGATAGGAGAAGCTGACCAGTGGGACATTTTGGTTTATAAACAGAGATTAGATTTTGGTGGGTAGATCTTAGAGTTCTGTTTGGGGTGTATAATGTTAAGATGTATGTTACTGCTGGGCATACAGTTGGTTTGAAAATTAGCTTGTGAGTGGTGATGAGTTTGGAGGTAGTCAAGGTAGTTTGGGAGTTCTAGCCATTGCAGCTGGTGGAGAGGTTTACAGTGGTGAGAGGAGTATTTGGAAGTGGTGGCGAGCTTTGAGATTTTATTGTAACAGGATTCTAGTTTAGAAGAGATGGAGGAAGATAGGTTGGTTAGTAGGGGAGCACCATACATTAACGTAGGTAGTAAGAAGGTAGTGGCGAGGGTCTGTCTTGTTGAGGGAGGAGAGGAAGTGGGAGTTTCTATACAGCATGCCAAGTTTCTGATGGGTTTTCTTTATATTTAGCTGAATATGGGTATCGAACTGTAGATGTTAGTCAATAGTAACTCCAAGAAGTTTAGCAAAAGGATCAACTTCTATAGTGGAGTTGGCAAGGCTTGTAATCTTGAAAGAGGTCTTGTCTAGGTGGATAGATTTTGAGGGAGAGAATAGCAGGATCTTTGATTTGTTGGCATTCAAAGAGAGGTGATTTTGGAGCATCCAGTTCTCAGTAGTTGAGAATGCAGTTTTGAGTTTTTGTTTGGAGCTCAGGGAGGTTTGATGCAGAGCAAACTAAAGTTGAGTCATCTGCATATTGTACTATCTTAGTGTTAGGAATGGCTGCATGGAAATCATTAATGAAGATACTGAAGAGCATAGGGCCAAGAATGGATCCCTGGGGTACCCAGGTTGGGGTGGGAAGGAAGGCTGAGGTGCCAGTCTTCCATTTTACTGACTGAGATCTGTCAGAGAGGTAGCTGAACCAGGTAATGGTGTTTTGTGAGAGGTTAAAATTGGAAAGGTGGTAAAGAAGGTGGGTATGGGAGACTGTGTTGAAAACCTTGGAGAGGTAAAGGAGGACTGTGGATACAAGTTCTCCGGCATCACGGGCATGGTTTATGATGTCTAGAAAAGAGAAAAGAGCTGTTCTGCTATGGTCAGGATGGAATCCATGTTGTTTTGGGGTGAGGAGTTGGTTATGTTTAATGAATGGCATGAGCTGGAGGTGGATACATTTCTCAAGAATTTTTAAAAGGGGGAGAGAATCGCTATGGGTTGGAAGTTGGATATGTTATTTTTGCCTCCTTTATGGAGGGGTAGGATAAAGGCTGCACGCCACAGTTTCGGGACATATGATTCTTGTATGGATCTGTTGATGAGTATGCTAATGGGGATGGCGATGCTGTCTGCTGCAATTCTTAAATGAGGGGATATTGTCAGGGGCATTGGAGCAAGGCTTAAACTTGGAGAGATTTTTTTTGTATATGAGGTGGGGATGGGTTTGAGGTGGAATATGGGAGGTGAGTTTGGGGTGGAAGGTTGGGCAGAGGGTTTGATTTGAGGGGAGGTGGTGTTTGGGAATGTTTTAGCTAGTTCTGCTATAGAGTTAGTAAAGAAGTTGAACAGAGTAGATATTTCTGGGTCAGATTTACTAGTGTCAGGGCAAGGGTTGTTTTTTGGTGCCTGGGTTGAGAAGTGAGTTGATGGATTTCCAGAATTGTTTGGGGTAGAGGAGTGGTTAGACTGGAGTTTGATATAGTATGCTTTTGTGTCTTGTATGATATGTTTTTTGGCTAAGTTGTGGAGTTGTTTATATTTAAGAAGGGTGTCAGGGTGCCTATTATGATAGTAGTTTCCAGGTCTTGTTCCTTTGTTGCATGAGTGTTTTGGTATCTTTACTAAGTCAAGGGGCGGAATTGGTTTTTATATGTTTTATTCATGGGGGGCCCTGGGAGTTGAGTGTCTAAGAAGGTTGAGTTGAAGAATTCAACAGCACTGTGCAGAGGTAGAGTTTTTAGTGTGTCCCAATTTATCAGTTTGAGAGAATTGGAAAAAGTTATAGGGTTAAAGTTGTTGAGATTGCGAGTATGGCTATATTGGTGTAGATGATGAGAGGAGGGTTGCTCCGTGGGTGAATGCTGGTAAGTGATCACTGATAGTCTGGTAAGGTGCCAGTGTGGGGTAGGAGAAAAGGATCCAGTCCAGTATGGAGCCTGGGGGGTTATTTTTATTGGGTCTGGGTTATAGCATTTGTGAGTTGAGTGAAATTACATAGATTGACTGACTTAAAATGATGGGGTTATTGGCAGTAATTTTGTTCCAGTCAATGTTCACATCTCCTAGGAGAAGGAAAGACTGAAACAGTCAGTGGTTAGGTAGGTAAGCTCAGAGGTAAGGAAAGTATGGAGAATGTAGCACCTGTTTACTGTAGTTGTATGCATCACACAAGTCTCTAGCCAAATTCCTTGTAAGCATAACAGCATATTTAACAGCAAACTGTTTATGTAGTAAAACAGTCACAGCTTCAGTTAGTCCCTTAGGCTATTGTGAGCATAACGGCATATGTAACAGTAAGCAGTTTCTGTAGTGAAAGCAATCACTACGTCAGTTAGATCCCTAGACTACATAAAGTTAGCCAAGTACTTCAGTTGGAAAACATAAACATGCCTGTTAAACCAGGTGCACCACAAACATTTGAGAAGAGTTTAAACACTTGCAGGCACACTGAAAATGGTTTGGGGAAGCTTCCTCACCACAAGCAGGCCAAAAGATAACACTCAAAATGGCGCCACTCAGAGACCCACTAATATAGACTAGTTAATGTGCATGGGGGAGGAGGGAGATACAAAATGGGGGAAGATATAACCAGAAAAAAGCAGGTAGAGATCTGGCCCGCCCCCTCACAGAAGACTACAAAGAAAAGGAATCTGCATAAGAAGTTGAAGCCTTGAAGCTGTAGTGTAAGCAAGGAAGAGGTAGAAACAGGAAATTAAGAGTGTAAGCAGTTAGTTGCAGAAACACTACTTTATGCAACTAATAGAAAGGAAGGTAAATCTATCTGGGGTCAAAATACACCAAGTAAATGGTACTTGCCTTACTTTACAAGTATTCCGTGTGGAGGCAGATCTGTTTGGGACAAGATACAGCAAGTATATTAAGTTATGCCATTCAGTGGCAATGGACAAAGCTATAGTTGCCTGGGGGGGAGCCCTTGCAGGTGTTCACGCCGGCGAAAACAATGCTTAAAAAATAACTGGTAAAATTAACAATTGTGCTGTAAAAGGAAATGTAAATAACCAGTCACAGTGTTTAAAACATAACTGTTAAGAACCACATTTGCTAATAACAAGAACTGTAAATATCCAGCTACCTATGCAGACTTGTCTGGTAGGTATCTTTATTAAAAAGTGTTATTCTTGGCTTGCAATAACTGTAGGGAAAAACCGGACCATAGCAGTGGTTTTATCTGGCAATGTTACAGTTGCTGAGGGGGGGGGGGGGCAGAACTGCGATGATTGCAGGTAGACCAATCAAGTGTGCTAATGCAGACTTGTCTGGTATGTATCCTTATTAAAAAGTGTTATTCTTGGCTTGCAATAACTGTATGGAGAAACTGGACTGTAGCAGTGGTTTTATCTGGCAATGTTGCAGTTGCTGGGGGAGGTGGGGGGTCCCGAGCTGCGATGATGCAGGTAGACCAAGTGTGTTGCAGGTTTGCACACTGAAAAGGGTCTGGGGAAGCTTCCTCACCACAAGCAGCCCAAAAGATAACTTTCAAAAAGTTGTGGACTTGATGCTGCCACATTGCTTGCACTGCCATGTACCGTGCAAGAGGCTGTCTGAGGAGATGCTGTGTTGTTTGCTGGCTGTTTGTTACTGTCCTCACTTCTGAGAGTCCCAGGTGCTACATGGGAGAGAGCTACATATACATATAAAAGCGCACCTAAAAACATGCTGGCTATGCCCTTGCAACTCCCACTCTAATATCACCCACCCCATTCAACCACTACCTTTCTTTCCACTCCACTAACTACCTTGATTATAGCAAGCTCAGATGCTCATAAGCTTAGTACTTATTATACAGCAGGAACTTCTTATTGTAACATTTGTTAATGTCTGTTATGTACTTCACAGGTAAAGATTCTAGTTGTCTACTGATGTACTATGTTCATCTGTAAATATGTTGTAAGTAATTGCTATGTAAATTGTTAATCGCTATGTAATCCAATGTAACTACTGTCTGTTTATTTTAACTGTAGAGCTTTTCTCCCCGGGTCTCCACTGAAAATGGACCTACGTCCAGTCGGACACTCCCGGTCAACAAATATAAATAAATACATGGACTGTAGTGGGTTCTGCTGTCAGTGTTGGTTGTTCTGGTAGACCAGACAAATACAGGCTCTGTGTGCAGTATGCAGCACACAATAGACAGTCTGCACATTGTGGTTGGGTTGTACTGCTGAACCCCCCCCCCCGACTCCTGCTTAAAGCCTATTTCCACTCCCTAGAGGTTAACCACCTGGTCAGATTCTGACAGAGTGATGGTGTACTGTTCTGCAGCTCTGTCTGATTTCCTTAGTGGTGATGTAAGCTAGAGTTAGGGTGAGTAGCCTGCATCCCTCAGAAAACATATGGGGGCACATAGAGATGAGGTGATTATGCATCACACTTCTCTCATATTTCAGTTTGGAGCTTTTAGGCAGTATGCTCTGTCCTTATTCCCTCCAGGTTACATCACTGATCATTTTAATGTGACAAGCCTTTCATTTGCTTTTTTTCTACTGACTGTCCCTTTAAGAATGCCACTTATGGTGATTAAAAGTGGTTTTAAAAAGCACACAGTAGTGTATTTCAAGATTCCACTATAGGACTCAAGTTTCTGTGGCAGAGCACCTAGATCAGTTATTGTAAAAAGCGGAAAAAATATAGCCATATTGTAATGTGGGCGCCATCTGCTTTTAGCAGTGCCCAGAGTTCTCTGTTTTCCTGCTAGATATTAAAAAAGTGTTGCTGTTGGAGAAAAATTCCAGAAGATCAACTCTCTTGGTGGTCTTTTGCCGTATGACCAGACATTGTTGGGAAAATGTAATTGGTTGCTAAGGACTGGCTTGGCCATAATAGGACATCAGAGACTATCCATGTGCAACTAACAGTGGGTAAAACTGCCTTCCAGTTTATAGCCTGCTACAGACCACCCTCCCAAACCCAGGGACCCCACTCGGCCTTCCTGAGAACACTGGAAAATATGAAGGTGTCTCCAAACACCATTATATTGGGTGACTTCAACTACCCAAACATAGACTGGGAGCATTACTCTAGCTCCAACACCCTAGCCCAAAGGTTCCTAGAATTTATAAACTCAAATGCTATGAAACAACTTGTTACCACTCCCACAAGAGGGGAAAACATACTGGACCTGATCATCACCAACATGAGGACTCTATGCCCCAGACCAGAAGTGTATCCCTCACTGGTAAGACCAGACCATAAACTAATCTCACTGGATATTCACATCCCGACCCCACCCCCTGCCCAGAAAACCACAGTGAAAAACTTCTCTAAAGCAAATTTCACACTCCTCAAAACCGAGGTGGAATCCTTCAAAGCCCCTGGGCCTGTGGAAAATACGGCCCAGACCGCAGAATCCTTTATAAATGCATTTTACGAACACCTTCAGGAATGCATGGATCATGCAATCCCAAATAAAACCAAGACCCAGTCCTCCAAAGGCAGACGTCCTGTCTGTTGGACCCCAGCCATAAACAAACTATACAATAGAAGGAGGAAGCTACTACATGATAGAGCAAAATCCCAAAAAGGGAAGGCATCTCTGATCAGTATTAGCAAAAAACTACGGGCACTCATAAAATCGTCTAAGGCCAGCTTCGAGAGAAATATTGCACAGGACAATAAGGGTGATCACAAGGCTTTCTTTAGTTATGTTAGGAACCTGGGTGGGAATTCCCAGATATGCTCAGAATTAGTCCAAAATGACAAAAATACACCGAACCCACAGACATTGCCAACATCCTAGCTGACAGGTTCAGCGCAAACTTCTCCCCCCCCCCCCCACCAAAAGGGCAAATATCTATCCCGGCAGAGTGCTGCCCCCCTGACATCTCAGATGCTCAGGTAAGAGCCGCCCTCTCCAAAGCAAAAAAACACAGCATCAATGGGACCAGACAGTGTCCCCGGGCTGCGTCCTACATCAACTCCAAGAAGAGTTAAACCCAAACATAAAACTACTGTTCAATCTCAGGATATGTACCCAAAGAGTGGCGTACAGCAACAGTGGTCCCTCTCCACAAAGGTGGTGCCCCAACGAATCGTGGAAACTATCGCCCCATAAGCCTGACTAGCTTGGTCTGCAAAGCTATGGAAAGGATCATCATGGACCTCATAAGTAAAGATATTGGGGACCTACAGACACTGGATCCTACCCAGTTCGGCTTTAAGGGCAGATCCTGCCTCTTAAACCTGGTCAATTTCTTTGAAACGGTCACCAAGGCCATTGACGAGGGCAAGGTGGTCCACACAGCCTACCTGGGCCTCGCAAAAGCCTTCAATACAATACCCCACTCTGGCATTAAAGATAAGCTCACCAGCTTAAATATAAACCCCTATGTCACTAGATAGGTTGCAGACTGGCTCAAGGACAGAACCCACATGGTTAGAATTGCTGGAGCCATGTCAGACTCCAAACCAGTTACAAGTGGCGTCCCACAAGGCTCAGTCCTGGGACCTCTCTTGTTCGGTATATATTTCTCTGAGGTACAGGCCAACACGGAAGGACTGTGGCTGACCAAGTTTTCAGATGACTGCAAACTGGGCGCCATAATAGACTCTCCAGCCGACACAAGCATCCTCCAAAAGGGCCTCATAGAAACAGACAACTGGTGCCAGAGCCATGGCCTCAAGCTAAACGCCAAAAAGTGTATAGTCATCCCCTTTGGCAAAAACAAAGTGCCCACAAATTACCACATAGGTGGTACTCCATTAAGTACAGAAGTAATTAGGGACCTGGGGACCCAAGTTGATAACAATCTCTCATTTGACAACTACGTGGCCAAAGTGGTTAGAAAAACATTTTATATAGCCCACCTAATCATGAAGGGATTCACATCTAGATCAGGGGAGGTCATCGTGCCTCTTTACTCATCCCTCATCAGGCCCATAATTGAGTACAATGCCCCTTTTGGGATGTACCTTACCAGACACCTGCAGCAACTGGAAAGACCCCAAAAGTACCTCAAGAGGATCAAAGGGCTCAAACAGATGCCACATGCTGCCTGGTTAAAGAAACTGCAGCTCTACTCAGTGGCATACCGCCTGCTCAGAGGCGATCTGTGTCTGACGTATAAAGCCATGTCCAACCCAGAATTAATGGACATGCTGCACCTCAGAAAATCCAAATCCCATCGAGCTACGCGCTCGAGAGACTTGAACCTCAGCACTGAAATAAATAGGACATGTTGGAGGGACAGATTCATATCCCAGAGGCTCCCTTCACTCTGGAATAAAATCCCAGTCCAGGTTAGGCAGAGTCCCTCATTTCCTCTCCAAGAGGAATCTTGATGAGTGGATGGGAGATCATAGGTTTACCCCGGGTATCACTTCTGTGTCACTGTTAGACAGAGGCACAGTATACTAACCTCGGAAAAGGGCATAGCAAAATCCATTTAAAATGGGTGGCGAAAGCCAAACACACTCTGGCTAGGCTTATAAATGCCCTAGGGCAGATAGCCTGGTATGAACTTATGGGTTGGCTGTTGTAATATTTGTGGAGTAGTACAGTGGATATAAAAAGCGTACACACCCCTGTCAAAATGCTAGGCTTTTGTGATACGAGACCACAATAAATCCTTTCAAAACTTTTTCCACCTTTAATGTGACCTATAACCTGTACAGTTCAATTGAAAAACAAATCTGTTAGGGTAAAAAATATATATATATATATATATATATATATATATATATATATATATATATATATATGAAGTATAATAAGCTGGTTGCATAAGTGTGCACACCCTTTAATACTTTGAAGCACCTTTTGATTTAATTACAGCATTCAGTCTTTTTGGGTAGGAGTCTATCAGCATGGCACATCTTGACTTGGCAATATTTGCTCACTGTTCCTTGCAAAAGCTCTCCAAATCTGTCAGATTGCGAGTATCTCTTGTGCACAGTCCTCTTCAGGTCACCCACAGATTTTTTATTGGATTTAGGTGTGGGCTGTTGCTGGGCCATTGCAAAACTTAAATTTTCTTCTGGTGAAGCCATTCTTTTGATTTGGATGTATGCTTGGGGTCATCATCGTGTTGAAAGGTGAAATTCCTTTTTATCTACAGCTTTCTAGCAGATGCTTGAAGGTTTTGGGCCAGAAGTGACTGGTATTTGGAACTGTTCATAATTCCCTCCACCTTGAGTAAAGCCCCAGTTCCAGCTGGAAAAAAGCAACCCCAAAGCATTATACTGCCACCACCATGCTGCACCGTGGTGATGTAGTGTTTTTGCACCAAGCATACCTTTTGGAATTGTAGCCAAAAGTTTGACCTTGGTTGGTCTCATCAAACCAGAACACATTTTCCCCGCATGCTTTTGGTAGACTTTATGTATTGTTTTGCAAATTTTAGCTGGGCCTGGATGTTTTGGATTGTTGTCGCATGTAGTACACAACCAGTACTTGCCAGAAATTCCTGCATCTCCTTCAGTGTTGCTGTAGGTGTCTTGTCCGCCTCCCTGACCAGTTTTTGTCTTCATCAGTTCTGGAGGGATGTCCAATTCTTTGCAAAGTCACTGTTGTCCCATATTTTCTCCACTTTATGATGACTGTCTTCACTGTGTTCCATGGTATATCCAGTGTTGTGGAAATTTTGTTTGTACCCTTCTCCTGACTGATACCTTTCAAAAGTGAGATCCCTTTGATGCTTTGTAAGTTCTCTGTGGACCATGGCTTTTGGTATAGCAGATAACTGAGTAAATGTTAGGAAAATCCTACTAGGACAGCTGAACTTTATTTGGGGTTAATCAGAGTCTCTCTGTAATTGATGGCAGGTGTGTACCCCAGAAGACTGAATGCTGTAATTTAAATCAAAATGTGATTCAACAAAGTATTGGTTCAAGGGTGTGCAAACTTGTGCAACCAGCTTATTTTATATTTTTCAGCTAACAGATTTGTTTGTCTTTTAATTGAATTGTACAGGTTATAGGCCACAGTAAAGGGGGAAAAGTTTTGAAGTGATTTGCTGTGGTCTCATTTTTTATATCGCAAAAAAAACCTGGCATTTTAACAGGGGTGTGTACACTTCTTTTTATATCCACTGTAAGTGAAAAGGAAAATCATGGTAATCTGTTGTGATATACTTAAAATTATAGCCAGCATTTTTCATCATCCGGCATTATACATATGTTTTGTTTTATGGAATTATCATTCATTCCAACATTAAATTTTTCCACTTCCTGGCTTTCCTTAAAGGTTACTGCCCCTGAAAAGTGTTCTGCATTTAGAGTTTCCACAAACTACGTTTATTTCTCTCTAATTTGCTCCTTTCCTTTTCTAAAGATCAGCCTCCAGTTCTTTATCTACCTTACATATTTAGTACTTCAGTTACTGTTGGTTTACATTTTGATTTCCTTTCTGTAGTAATTGTTTTAAGACCTTCCATACCTGGGCTTTTCAGATCCTGTACCACAACTCTCAAGAATCCTTTCCTTAGTTATAATTTGCTCATCCCAACACTTCTGACAACATACTCTATAGGGAAATTTTAATATCTGCCCCTTCATTACATTTCCCAACAAGACTGTTTTGAGGTCTACGGCCTTATACATAACATTTTGTGTGTGTGTGTATATGTATGTATGTATGTATGTGTGTATATATATATATATATATATATATATATATATAGATATATCTATATAGATATATAGAATATAGATATAGATATATAGATATAGAGAGAGATGGAGAGAGAGAGAGATGGAGAGAGAGAGATATATAGATCTACTACTTTTGATCGACAGCACATTTGATTGAAAACCAGTATTCATGGCAATTAACAAGGATTTGTCCCCCTCCCGAAAGTCGTGTGACCCTGGAGTTGATATATAAAGGTGGGGGGTGGGGGGCAAAGCTCCCACCTATTTTCGTTTACAATATACATTTCCTTTTCTTCTTCTTAAAGGAAATTAGGTGGCGGGCTTCGCCCCCACCTTTATATATCAACTCCAGGGTTGCACGAATTTGGGGAGGGGGACAAATCCGTGTTAATTGCCATGAATACTGGTTTTCGATCAGATGTGCTGCCGATCAAAAGTAGTAGATCTATCTGTATGTATGTATACAGTGTGTGTGTGTGTGTGTGTGT